>NC_139631.1:20190339-20207839 GCF_964638095.1 Poromitra crassiceps | reverse complement strand
ATTAACACTAGTGAATTAATTCAAGTCAGCAAGCTAAGAACATTCTCACATGATACACACACAGTGTTTCCCACACATAGAATTTAATTTGGCGGGCCACCCAGGTAGATTAAGGGCCGCCCAGGTAGATTATATGTAAATAAATAACAATAATAATAATAATAATAATAATAATAATAATAATAATAATAATAATAATATTAATAATAATAATAATAATAATAATAATAGTGTGTGCACAGCAGGCAGTGCTCAATACAAAAAACTAAGGCAAATGAACAACTCGTGCCGGAAGACATTTCGTGTTCACGAACCTCAGTAACTTAGGTTACTGAACACTTGCTACTTTCTTTCGTGAACATGTCTGTACTGACTATATTTTGTCAATAGAGGGGAGCAGAGAGCCATTTGAGCCATTTTGAGCCGTGTTCACCCTGCATATGTTGGTGTACACCGTGCATGCTTTATCTTTTTTTTTTTTTTTTTACCTTTATTTATACAGGGGATGTAATATGTAAAAGCTTGTATCTCAAAAACGACTCAGGCTAGGAGGCTGATATTTCAACTGCAGCTTCTCCTTATTATAGAGGACCAGCCCTGTATAGCCCATTGTAGTATAGCTTAGTACATCGTACTACAGCATAGTACAGCCTAGTACAGCCTACTCCAGCCTAGCCCAGCATAGTACATCCTATTACAACCTACTACATCCTAATAGAGCCTAGTAATTTATAGTATAGCCTAGTACAGTTGAGTATATCCTAGTTCACCCTAGTCTAGCCTAGCCCAGGCTAGTACAGCCTAGTCCAGCCCAGTACACCCAAATAGAGCCTTGTACATCATAGTATAGTTCAGTAAAGCCAAGTGCATTATAGTGTAGCTTAGCACAGCCTAGTACATTCTAGTACAGTCTAGTACATTCTAGTATAGCCTAGTACAGCTGAATATAGCCTAGTACACCCTAGTCTAGCCTAGCCCAGTCTAGTCCAGCCTAGCACAGCCTAATGGAGCCTAGTACAGCCTAGCTCATCCTAGTACAAGCTAGTACACCTTAATAGAGCCTATTACATTGTAGTATAGCCTAGTACATTGTACTACAGCATAGTACAGCCTACTCCAGCCTAGCCCAGCATAGTACATCCCATTACAACCTACTACATCCTAATAGAGCCTAGTAATTTATAGTATAGCCTAGTACAGTTGAGTATATCCTAGTTCACCCTAGTCTAGCCTAGCCCAGGCTAGTACAGCCTAGTCCAGCCCAGTACACCCAAATAGAGCCTTGTACATTATAGTATAGTTCAGTAAAGCCAAGTACATTACAGTGTAGCTTAGCACAGCCTAATACATTCTAGTATAGCATAGTACCGCTGAATATATCCTAGTACACCCCAGCCTAGTCCAGCCTAGCACAGCCTAATAGAGCCTAGTACACATTAGCCAAGCCTAGCCAAGCATGCGCGGTGTACACCAACATATGCAGGGTGAACACGGCTGTTTCTCAAGAGAGGTGAGGGCTAGAAGGCTGATCTTTTGGTATGTTTGTGGCACCCCCTGCTACTCTACGACCACCAAGTGTCAGCCTTCTAGCCCACACATTTCTTGAGAAACAGCCGTGTGCACCCGGCATATGTTGGTGTACACCGCGCATGCTTTATCATGTAATATGTAAAAGCTTATAACTCAAAAACGACTCAGGTTAGGAGGCTGATACCAAAGTATGTTAATACCACCACGGTGCTCTATTAGTGTGCTGAGTTTCCAGTCAATAGGAGCAATTTGAATTTTGGACCAAAATCTGGAAACCAGCTCTCAGCTGCCGAAGGCAAAAAATCCAACTTCTTCCAATCCTCCTGCTACTCACAGGGCTGGTCCTCTATAAAAGGGGTGGCTGCAGTTGAAATATCAGCCTCCTAGCCTGAGTCGTTTTTTAGATATAAGCTTTTACATATTACATGGTAAAGCATGCGCGGTGTACACCAACATATGCAGGGTGAACACGGCTGTTTCTCAAGAGAGGTGAGGGCTAGAAGGCTGATCTTTTGGTATGTTTGTGGCACCCCCTGCTACTCTATGACCACCAAGTGTCAGCCTTCTAGCCCACACATTTCTTGAGAAACAGCCGTGTGCACCCGGCCTATGTTGGTGTACACCGCGCATGCTTTATCATGTAATATGTAAAAGCTTATATCTCAAAAACGACTCAGGTTAGGAGGCTGATACCAAAGTATGTTAATACCACCACGGTGCTCTATTAGTGTGCTGAGTTTCCAGTCAATAGGAGCAATTTGAATTTTGGACCAAAATCTGGAAACCAGCTCTCAGCTGCCGAAGGCAAAAAATCCAACTTCTTCCAATCCTCCTGCTACTCACAGGGCTGGTCCTGTATAATAAGGAGAGGCTGCAGTTGAAATCTCAGCCTCCTAGCCTGAGTCGTTTTTGAGATATAAGCTTTTACATATTACATGGTAAAGCATGCGCGGTGTACACCAACATATGCAGGGTGAACACGGCTGTTTCTCAAGAGAGGTGAGGGCTAGAAGGCTGATCTTTTGGTATGTTTGTGGCACCCCCTGCTACTCTATGACCACCAAGTGTCAGCCTTCTAGCCCACACATTTCTTGAGAAACAGCCGTGTGCACCCGGCCTATGTTGGTGTACACCGCGCATGCTTTATCATGTAATATGTAAAAGCTTATATCTCAAAAACGACTCAGGTTAGGAGGCTGATACCAAAGTATGTTAATACCACCACGGTGCTCTATTAGTGTGCTGAGTTTCCAGTCAATAGGAGCAATTTGAATTTTGGACCAAAATCTGGAAACCAGCTCTCAGCTGCCGAAGGCAAAAAATCCAACTTCTTCCAATCGTCCTGCTACTCACAGGGCTGGTCCTGTATAATAAGGAGAGGCTGCAGTTGAAATCTCAGCCTCCTAGCCTGAGTCGTTTTTTAGATATAAGCTTTTACATATTACATGGTAAAGCATGCGCGGTGTACACCAACATATGCAGGGTGAACACGGCTGTTTCTCAAGAGAGGTGAGGGCTAGAAGGCTGATCTTTTGGTATGTTTGTGGCACCCCCTGCTACTCTATGACCACCAAGTGTCAGCCTTCTAGCCCACACATTTCTTGAGAAACAGCCGTGTGCACCCGGCCTATGTTGGTGTACACCGCGCATGCTTTATCATGTAATATGTAAAAGCTTATATCTCAAAAACGACTCAGGTTAGGAGGCTGATACCAAAGTATGTTAATACCACCACGGTGCTCTATTAGTGTGCTGAGTTTCCAGTCAATAGGAGCAATTTGAATTTTGGACCAAAATCTGGAAACCAGCTCTCAGCTGCCGAAGGCAAAAAATCCAACTTCTTCCAATCGTCCTGCTACTCACAGGGCTGGTCCTGTATAATAAGGAGAGGCTGCAGTTGAAATCTCAGCCTCCTAGCCTGAGTCGTTTTTTAGATATAAGCTTTTACATATTACATGGTAAAGCATGCGCGGTGTACACCAACATATGCAGGGTGAACACGGCTGTTTCTCAAGAGAGGTGAGGGCTAGAAGGCTGATCTTTTGGTATGTTTGTGGCACCCCCTGCTACTCTATGACCACCAAGTGTCAGCCTTCTAGCCCACACATTTCTTGAGAAACAGCCGTGTGCACCCGGCCTATGTTGGTGTACACCGCGCATGCTTTATCATGTAATATGTAAAAGCTTATATCTCAAAAACGACTCAGGTTAGGAGGCTGATACCAAAGTATGTTAATACCACCACGGTGCTCTATTAGTGTGCTGAGTTTCCAGTCAATAGGAGCAATTTGAATTTTGGACCAAAATCTGGAAACCAGCTCTCAGCTGCCGAAGGCAAAAAATCCAACTTCTTCCAATCCTCCTGCTACTCACAGGGCTGGTCCTGTATAATAAGGAGAGGCTGCAGTTGAAATCTCAGCCTCCTAGCCTGAGTCGTTTTTTAGATATAAGCTTTTACATATTACATGGTAAAGCATGCGCGGTGTACACCAACATATGCAGGGTGAACACGGCTGTTTCTCAAGAGAGGTGAGGGCTAGAAGGCTGATCTTTTGGTATGTTTGTGGCACCCCCTGCTACTCTATGACCACCAAGTGTCAGCCTTCTAGCCCACACATTTCTTGAGAAACAGCCGTGTGCACCCGGCCTATGTTGGTGTACACCGCGCATGCTTTATCATGTAATATGTAAAAGCTTATATCTCAAAAACGACTCAGGTTAGGAGGCTGATACCAAAGTATGTTAATACCACCACGGTGCTCTATTAGTGTGCTGAGTTTCCAGTCAATAGGAGCAATTTGAATTTTGGACCAAAATCTGGAAACCAGCTCTCAGCTGCCGAAGGCAAAAAATCCAACTTCTTCCAATCGTCCTGCTACTCACAGGGCTGGTCCTGTATAATAAGGAGAGACTGCAGTTGAAATCTCAGCCTCCTAGCCTGAGTCGTTTTTGAGATATAAGCTTTTACATATTACATGGTAAAGCATGCGCGGTGTACACCAACATATGCAGGGTGAACACGGCTGTTTCTCAAGAGAGGTGAGGGCTAGAAGGCTGATCTTTTGGTATGTTTGTGGCACCCCCTGCTACTCTATGACCACCAAGTGTCAGCCTTCTAGCCCACACATTTCTTGAGAAACAGCCGTGTGCACCCGGCCTATGTTGGTGTACACCGCGCATGCTTTATCATGTAATATGTAAAAGCTTATATCTCAAAAACGACTCAGGTTAGGAGGCTGATACCAAAGTATGTTAATACCACCACGGTGCTCTATTAGTGTGCTGAGTTTCCAGTCAATAGGAGCAATTTGAATTTTGGACCAAAATCTGGAAACCAGCTCTCAGCTGCCGAAGGCAAAAAATCCAACTTCTTCCAATCGTCCTGCTACTCACAGGGCTGGTCCTGTATAATAAGGAGAGGCTGCAGTTGAAATCTCAGCCTCCTAGCCTGAGTCGTTTTTTAGATATAAGCTTTTACATATTACATGGTAAAGCATGCGCGGTGTACACCAACATATGCAGGGTGAACACGGCTGTTTCTCAAGAGAGGTGAGGGCTAGAAGGCTGATCTTTTGGTATGTTTGTGGCACCCCCTGCTACTCTATGACCACCAAGTGTCAGCCTTCTAGCCCACACATTTCTTGAGAAACAGCCGTGTGCACCCGGCCTATGTTGGTGTACACCGCGCATGCTTTATCATGTAATATGTAAAAGCTTATATCTCAAAAACGACTCAGGTTAGGAGGCTGATACCAAAGTATGTTAATACCACCACGGTGCTCTATTAGTGTGCTGAGTTTCCAGTCAATAGGAGCAATTTGAATTTTGGACCAAAATCTGGAAACCAGCTCTCAGCTGCCGAAGGCAAAAAATCCAACTTCTTCCAATCCTCCTGCTACTCACAGGGCTGGTCCTCTATAAAAGGGGTGGCTGCAGTTGAAATATCAGCCTCCTAGCCTGAGTCGTTTTTTAGATATAAGCTTTTACATATTACATGGTAAAGCATGCGCGGTGTACACCAACATATGCAGGGTGAACACGTCTGTTTCTCAAGAGAGGTGAGGGCTAGAAGGCTGATCTTTTGGTATGTTTGTGGCACCCCCTGCTACTCTACGACCACCAAGTGTCAGCCTTCTAGCCCACACATGTGGCCCTTGGCCCCGCCCACATTCAAGATTCTAGATTTTTATTGTCACTCCATGGTACAAGTATCACGTGTGAAATTCTTGTGCTGTGGACTCCGTTTATGACATAGTACAAATAGGCAACAAGCAATGAGCAATAGGCAATAAGAAATAGGCATCAATAAGCAATACTAAGCAGCAATAGGCAATAAGGCAGAATAGCGATAAGACAAGTCAGTGGCTTATTCATTGCACATAGGTGCACATGTCATGTGCATACGTTAGACGTGTTCAGACATTTTAAATTCGACGTATTTGACATGCAGGTGCAAATAGCATGTTTAAACATACAATTAACATTAGGCATTGTGCATACGTTGGACGTGTTCAGACATTTTAAATTCGACGTATTTGACATACAGGTGCAAATAGCATGTACCTTATTAAACATACAATTAAACATTAGGCATACATAATGGTAGCAGCTGCAGTACGGTACGGTACGACTACTACACTATTTGTGTATGTTAAGGAGTCTCGTGGCCTGCGGGAAGAAACTGTTCCTCAAGCGATTTGTGCGTGCTTTTGGAACCCTGTATCTCCTCCCTGAGGGTAGCAGGGAGAACAGGCTGTTGTGGGGATGGTTTGTGTCTTTGATGATCTTCAGGGACCTCCTGAGGCACCGCTGGTTATACAGTTCATGCAGATCTGGCAACTCATCTCCTGTTACGTGCTGGGCCGCGTGCCTCACCCTCCGTAGCGCCCTGCGGTCCATGGCGGTACAGTTCCCGTACCAGGCGGTGAAGCAGCCAGTCAGCAGGCTTGCAATGGTGCCTCTGTAGAAGTCCCTGAGGATTTCTTTCCTTAGCCCAAATTTCTTCAGGCGCCTGAGTCCGTGTATTCGCTGTTGGGCCTTTTTGACAACAGTGGCGGTGTGGCCGGCCCAGGTCAGGTCCTGGTGGATGTTGACTCCCAGGTACTTGAAGCTGTCCACCCTTTCCACCACTGCGCCGTTGATGGTGATTGGGGGGTGTGCGCCCCCCCCTCTCCTGTAGTCCACAATTATCTCCTTGGTCTTGGAGACGTTCAGAGAGAGGTGGTTGTCCTGGCACCATTGTTCCAGGACCCTCACCTCCTCTCTGTAGGCCGTCTCGTCGTCCCCTGAGATCAGCCCCACGACTGCTGTGTCGTCTGCAAACTTCACAATGGAGTTTGAAGTTTGAGTCGCCACGCAGTCGTGGGTGTAGAGGTCGTACCAGAAGGGGCTGGAGACGCACCCCTGGGGCGCTCCTATGCTGATGGTCAGTGGGGAGGAGGTGAGGTTGCCCACCCTCACCACCTGGCGGCGGTCTGTTAGGAAATCCAGGATCCAGTCGCACATTGCCGTGTTTAGTCCCAGATCCCTGAGTTTGCTTACCAGCCTGGAGGGTACTATGGTGTTGAATGCTGAGCTGTAGTCCACGAACAGCATTCTTACATAGGTGTAAGAATGGTGTGGAGCACGTGTGCTACTGCATCCGCTGTGCTCCTGTTGGGGCGGTATGCAAATTGTAGCGGGTCGTGGTCCGGCGGGAGTGTGCGGGAAGTTGCTAGCATGTTAGCTTAGCATTACCTTAGCATAAAAAAAAAGATAAAAAAAGTTAGCTTAGCATTAGCAAAAAAAAAAAAAAAAAAAAAAAAAAAAACACCAAGTACTTTTCCCATACAAAAAAAAAAAAAAAGTCTCTTAGCCGTTTCACCAAACGACTCCAATCAACCCAATTCATGCTCATATGACACCCCCCCAACAACCCATATGCAAAACAGCCTAGGGTTGGCCAAAATGCCATGTTCAAAGCCTATTTACACCCACTTCCGGTCACTTCCGGCGGAAGCCCCGCCCATATTCGGGACCAGCGCATAAAACTACATAAGACTACATGTCTAACTTCCTAACCCTAGTTCCAACTTAGCCCTTCAACATGGGTGAACGGTCTACAACCCTAACAACCTAGTGCAAATTTCAGCTAGGGTTGTCAATTAACTCCCCTGGACCACCTGGAGCTATAATTTCAATTGGAGCATGTAGCCCTCCTATAGGAGAGTAGATCCTGAGAAAAGATTAGCCAAAGTCCCCTCCCCCTAGGCAGGGGGGCGGTCCAATCGTTTAAAAATGTTGAAACTAGGGGTGCTAATAACTCCTAAAGTAAAAGGACTAGAAGGCTGTCCTTTCTTGGGGGAACTCCTCTCACACCCCTCTTCCCGCCGACAAAAAATGGGAGGTCAAAACGCCCCCTAAAAATCGGAAGTCGCGTTTCGGCCATTTCCCTTGCTTTTTGGCCAAAATGAAGTCGGTTTTCGGGCTCCTCGCCAAAAATGGAGTCCTTAGAGTACCTACATGGCTATAAAAAAAAAAAAAAAAAAATTTGAAAAAAAAAAAAAAAAAAAAAAAAAAAAAAAATCAAACCTGAATAACTCCTAGGGGAAGTAACTTCAAGGTGTAATTTTTTTTGTGGGAACTCCTCTCACACTCCTCTTTCAGCCCACAAAAAATGGGAGGTCAAAACGGAACTTTTTTTCTTTACAAAAAAAATGTCGTATCTTTATATTCACTAAAATTCAGTAATTGAAGCTACAACCAAAATGACGGTTTGAGCATGTACTAGGGGTTGTCAACATACACTGTAGCCAAAATTTCGGCTCAAGGTTGAGTGGAACTGTGTCCCTGGCCCAAAAAGAGATGTAAATTTTGCAGGATTTCGTAATTTCGTGCGTTTTCTTATTTTTTTCAACTCTGCGGGACCACAGCTCGCTCAGCGTAGCTCCGATTAGCCTACCCTTTGCTGAGAGTAGGCTTTAGACTGTCTCCTACGTGTCCAGCAACTTTGAAAGGGCTAGCTTCAATTACTGATTTTTACTGAATTGTTGCATCCGACATCCGTCTTTTTTTTTTTTTTTTCCAAAAAACCAAAGTTATTCCAAATGACACCAAACTCGTGATGAGGGGGGAGGGGTGGCAGGGGAGGAGGGGGGGGTGATGGGGGGAGGGAGGTGGCAGGGGGGGGCGGAGAGGGGGGGTGGTGGTGGGGGGGAGGGGAGGGTGGGGGGGAGGAGAGGGTGGGAGGTGATGGGGGGGAGGGAGTGGGAGAGGGCTGGGAGAGGGGGGATGGGAGGCGCTCTGCCAGAGGGGTCGAACCTAGCGTAGAACGCGTTGAGTTCGTCCGGTAGGGTGGGTGATGTGCTGGGGTTCTGTCGTTTCACCTCTTTGAAGTCTGTAGCAGCATGGAGGCCTTTCCACAGGTGTCTGGGGTTGTTGGTGTCCAGTTTTGACTCCAGCTGCCTTCCATAGTCTCTCTGTGCTTTTTTAATAGCGGTCCGGAGGGCATATTGTGCCTGCTTGTATTGTTCTGGTGTGCCTGAACTGAAGGTGGTGGTCCTGGCGTGTAGGGCAGCCCTGACCTCGCTGTTGATCCAGGGCTTTTGGTTTGGCATTATTTTTACTTTCTTTGTGGGGACTATGTCGTTGGTACACTTCTTAATGAAGCATGACACCGTCTCTGCGTACGCGCCCAGGTCTCCTGCCGCTCTGAACTCCTCCCATGCTACTTGGTCAAAACAGTCCCTCAGGATGTCGTCCTGAGGTCCCCACATGCCACCAGGGCTACTTACTATCTAAATTGATCTCAGAAGGGTGGGGGGTGACGCCCCTTGGCCTCGCCCACTTCCATTTAAGGTTATCATTGTAGTTCAGGACCTCCGGCTGAACACACGTGCAAAGAATTTAGTCATTCTCTCCATCCGCATCAATGTTATGGCAAATTAGCTGTTCCCCGGCCTTCTGAGCGACCCTGATTGGCTCTCATCTTGGCATGGCTTAACAGAATGAGGCGATATTCGCTACACTAGTTCAGGACCTCCGGCTGAACACACGTGCAAATTTTTTTGTCATTCTATCCATCCGCTGCAATGTTATGACAAATTAGCTGTACCCCGGCCTTCTGAGCGACCCTGATTGGCTCTCATTTTGGCATGGCTTAACGGAATGAGGCGATATTCGCTACACTAGTTCAGGACCTCCGGCTGAACACACGTGCAAAAACTTTAGTCATTCTATGCATCCACTGCAATGTTATGGCCTTAAAGCTGTGTCCGCTTCTGTCAAAGTCACCTTTGTGTCATTTACCACAATTCTGTAAAAATCAGTAATTGAAAATAGCACGAAAACAACTCTTTGACAATGTACTATGGGTTCTCTAGTTACACCTTGATTGTTCTGAGTAGCCTACACTGCCCCGCCCCCAAGTAGCGAGACGGAACCCCACGTGCAGCTTCAATTAAGTACTGCAGCTGAACTCATTTTGTGCATCTAGTCTATTGAGGGTAATCTTCAGCCACATCAATCACATGGTTTCCTTCCGGTGTGCAGGGACCATATTTTCCATTGGGTAATGTGGGACGTGTGTAACACAGGTGAATTGAACATTCTGCCATATACACACTCACCTATCCACAGTCCTGTATAATGATTGGACAAGCAAAACTGTCAACTCAAACACCTGAGCCAATCGGCTGCAGGCTCTTCAGTCCTGCACCCGCCCCCTTTTCTTGGTCTGGGAAGAGGAAATCACTGCCTCACTCTCTCACTCACACCTGCTGAGAGCAGACCCCACACCTTGATGCAAGCAGGCCACAAACCTTGACTCATGTTCACGTTGACTGACATTGGACATTTGGAACCTGAATATTGGAAACTGGATGCAACACTGCTTTTTACACCACATGGGTGAGTGCATCCTCATTACAGAAAGCATGGAAATCTTCTGCCATCATTGCTAAAACCAGCAATGATAAATGCTAAGCTACATGCCAAGATAAATGCTAAGCTACCATGCCAACTACAGCCTTCACTATATATGCAAATTGTAATCAAGCCATCACTCAACAGTGTCTGATCTGAGGAACTGCTGCTGTTGTGGAGGAAACCGTGCATGCGAATACTGGATGGGCTTCATAGCTGGAGCTAAATGGATGGCGAGCTAAACCAGAAGAACCTTGAACTCTGGGCAGGCCTCAAGCCTAACTCACTCCTACCATAGGCCCCATTCCCCTTGGGTGGTAGAACTTTACACACTAGTCTTTACTCATTTTTTCTCTCCCCTTCTCCCTCATTGCACACAGGTCATATGGGTTGTGCAATTATTGTCATAACAATTGTCAAACTTGAAGCACTTTAGTCACAATAGTCACTTTATAGTGTGAACTGAATTGAAGGCTTTATGGGATTGTGCAATTGCATAGTATTTATGACGGGGAAGAAGATGGGAATGAAATGAATAGAAATGTGATTATTTGACTCAATGAATTGATTTGAACATTAATGGACTGAACGGAAATCACCACTAGTAGTGCTACTTTACAGAAGGTGTAAACCCACTCTTTTTATCTAAAAGGCCTCTTTATATTTACTTTATTTGTTGTTTTTCTTGATTTATTTTCAAGTGTTTTTTGTTATGTGTAGCCAGGCTAACTTAGAGGGCTGGCCCATGTTGTAGTCAGGTTCCCTCCCTAGTGATTTACACCCATCCAGGCCCAGGTGCTGCTGCTTAGATAATTAGGTGCACCTCAATAAATACTGTGTCTTGTGGGGCTGAGCTGTCCTTATCCCACACTCTTTGGTTTTCCCTGGAAATGGTTGCTTGGAGCTTGGTTGCTGACACTATGTGAGTAAGGTTGTATGTTGGGTGACTTGTATGCAGGTACTTCCTGGTTATTTCCACTGTTACTGTCTAACCATGACTGTTTGTAGGCAGAAGTGAACATGCGGCCTAGAACATTCATCACAGCTTGAGAATCCCAAGAGCTTTATTCTCTGTGAAGGTAAAATGTTCATAGAGGTATTTGTCACAGAACATATAGATATATGTATTAATACTTGTGTTTCGCCTGTCTCTTTACAGTAGCGGCCAGCTGCTGTTTTGCCCTTTCTTTATTGTTTTATTTATTTTGTTGTACTATTTCACTTTCTGTTATACCACTGCCTGTTTTTAATTGTTACGTTCTGACTGCAGGTTGTCCCGGCCAGGAGTGGAGAAATTGTCCCATTGAGAGGGGCTGAGTGTGTGAATCCCCGTGTTCCTAGTTATCTGTGGGTTTGTGTTTTTGGTTTGCCGTGCTGTTTGTAGTGTATCCCCACCTAGTCTTAATTTGGGATCGCATTTTAGCTTTTAGCTCCCTCTCTGGGGACTCTTAACCCCTCCTCCTGGTCGTTGAGCAGCTCCCATTTAGAACTATCTAAATGTGTTTTTAATTTATAAACAACCAGCCTTTTAGCATGTTAACCTTTTAACTTGGACTTTGTGCATTAAATAAACATGTACCCTTGTTATACTTGGAACATCTTGCCTCTGCTTTTCATTTAAGGGTAAAACTGAACTTTGGTTTAACTCTTTGGGTGAAATTCCCAAGGTGGCGTTGTCAATTTATGTAACTGGCTTCTTTGCATGGTTACATATGCATTTTCATTTTGTTGATCTAATACAAACCGGTTCTTGCAGTTCTGTGTCGGTGTGTTCATTACTCTTCCACCAGCTCCATAGTCAAACCTGGAACTAGTCCATACTCTACTGTATACTTGATTATATATGTCTCCTATTTACACTTATTCCAGCATAAGTGCTACACGTGCACACGGTGTGCACGGACCATATTTTCCATTGGGTAATGTGGGACTGTGCCACACTGTGGAACATGCTTGAACTGCAAGAAAATGGCATGAAAATGACAAAAAATCATTGTGGGTTATCTGTAGGACTGATGGGCAAACAAGTGGTGTCCACTCGCAGAGGGGGGCCCAGAAGACATGTAAAGTCCACCCCCTGATTTTTCACGCCCCCACGTGCCGCACAGTAGGGCCCGGAAATTTGCGTGTTCACCGGACAAAGGCCTATGGGCTTCGTGACCCAAAAACCTATACAGGTAATAAAGGTAATAATAATAATAATAATAATAATAATAATAAATTAAAAAAGGCGTTATTGGACGAATATAAACTAACACATGAACTAAAAAAAAAAAACTAGGTTAGACCACCCAAATCTGTGTTTTTATTTTACTATAGAGCTGGCTAACGTTGCATTGTTGATGCCATGTTTGTTGAATATCCTATTCTGAGAACAGTGGGAAGAGTGCCATGTTTTTGAGAATAGAACAATGCGAGAGAACAATGTGTGTCAGGCTGGCCAGCTGACTATACAACAACGCTAATGGCGTTAGAATTCTCCATCCACATAGTTTAATGTTAGCATTTGAGCTAACACTACTGTAACAAACTACATATTGATATTGTGAAAAATGTTCACGACAAACATCGAGATATTTGATATTATTGAAAACTAGAGATCACACCAGGCGTGACGCGCCCTCCCCCCCCCAGCCAACCTACCGCCACAAGTAGATTTGAATTCTGTGGGAATCACTGCACACACTCACACACAAAACAAAAATGATGTTGAATCTTACATGTTATTATATCAATGATTTAAAAAAATATATACATGTAGGTGTTTAAATCTACAAGCTGGCTTATGACTGTTGTATGTTACTTTCAGAGGTAAGATGATTCACTACATTACAGTACTTAGCTGTGTATTAGCTGTATTACTGTATCTGAGTTGAGCAAAGTTGAGCATTTATTCATTACATGATTCTTTTAAGTTGAAATGTCAGTCGCCCTTCTTCAGTGTTTTTTATTATTTTACTACAGGAAAGCTTTCTGGGGTGATTCAGATAACAGATACTGATCCAATGTCTGTCATCTGACTGAATGGTTGTTTAGATAAATTTAAATATCTTGTCATATGGATCAACCAAAATAGATGATCCATTTTGGACCACAGTCCAATAAACACTGACACGTGTCCTTCCCATCTGGTACAGTTTAGTCTAACCTTAAATCAGTCCCACCATTGCTGGAAAAAAGAGAGCCAAGACAATCTTGGTAATGTCCCCAAGAGGCAAACACTGGAGATCTTCCAATGAATATCAATGGGAGAATATATTTCCCAAAGACTCAGGGTGACTTTATGGGATATGGGACTATTACAAAGTAAGTAAAATGAAGTATTAATATGAAAATAAAATTCACATACACAGGCATAGTCTCACACGCGCACACACACACACGCGCACACTCACGCACGCACGCACGCACACACACACTCGCGCACGCACGCACGCACCATAGGGCACGCACACACGGAACAACATGAAGTTGCAGGCACAGCACCAGGTGCAAATCATAAATATTTTAAGTGCCACCACAGCTATTTGTACACACAGCAGAAAAGGTGAAAATAAGGTGCACACGTTCAGCATGTCCAAAGTCCTGCTTTCGTTGCAATAATCCACACTTTCCTGAGCTTTAGACAACGCAGACTGTACAAGCATGACAAACCTTTCGTAAATGTCTGCCATTTTTGCGCTAAATCAATATCTGACTGTCTCTAAGCACATCGTCTGATTGGACATTTCCTGTACGGCATACTAGTCGAAGCAGAACGTTGGATATGGAAATTCCTGCAGAGGGCTTAAACAGCTATTTCATCTCCCTTTTCTGCTGACTTGCATTTGTTGTGGAAATTGATTTTCTTTCTCTGGCCTTTTTTCTCTGGCCTCCATCTCTGCCTTCACCTCTCAGCCTGCGTGAAGTGGTTGAGAAGGAGGTTGTTTCCGGCTAGAGGGATGTAGTAAGTGTGGAGTCAGTCTGACCCAGACCCATGGGACCGTTAAACTATGGACACATTTACAGGAAGCAAGCGGGGGTACTGGGATGGACCTGTTACAATCTCCCACTCAACACTGTCCCGTCTGTCTGTCTGTCTGGATTTCTGCCTGTCTGTCTGACCAGATCTCCTGTATCTGCCAAGGCATCGTGTCCCATTTGTACTATTTACTTTCTCACACTCTCAGCCTCCCCCTCTCTGTATCCAACTGCTTGTCCCTGCCTGCCTTACTCATTGATTGTCTCTTTAAATCTGCCCCCCTGCCGCAGCCTCCGTAGTTGTAGATGAGATTGTCATGGTTATTGCAATCTTTTGTGCAATGAAAAGGGAGGTGAAAGCCATAGGGTGGAGGTAGGGCTTGGAGCCTATGGAGGGGTAGGATCAAGTTCTGCTAAACATCCTGTGCTTTACATCATGCTAACACGGCAGTTATTATTCTGAATAAATAAGTAACTGATTTTTATTTGATTAACAATTGTGTAAACTGCTAAATTGGCTACTTTTGCGCTGTAGTTACATGTCAGGGTGTGACTCTTAGTGTCCAGACATTCGATAGATTCAAAATCTACTTAAGGGAATTATAATCAAACTAAAGCTTTGAACTAAATATAACATGAGGACATACTGTTGACTAATATGGTTCAAGGAATGTACCTACTAAAATAACTACAGAAAACACAAGAGATGCATAGCAGTGTTGTGACGCTCAGCTATGGGTGTTTTGGACTATTGTAAGTGACCATTGTAGGGCTGGTCAATATATCAATAGCATACCAATATTGTGATATGAGACTAGATATTGTCTGAGATTTTGGATATCTTAATATTGTGATATGGCATGTGTTGTCTTTTCCTGCTTTTAAAGGCTGCATTACATTATGGTAAAGTGATATCATTTTGTGAAGTTACCAGACTAGCTATTCTATGATTTACCTTTTCCCATTTAGTCATTATATCCACATTATGATGATCATTATTTTTAATCAAAAATCTCATTCTGTCAATATTTTGTGAAAGCACCAATAGTCACCCCTACAATATTGTCAAAATATTGATATTGAGGTATTTGGTCAAAAATATTGTGATATTTGATTCTGTCCATATCACCCAGCCCTACTGTAGACCGTTGTCCAGGCTCTTCAATAGTATGTCTTAACTAGTATGTCTTACTCTAGAAGGAATGAAATAATTTGATGATGACATACCAGGTGTGAGATACTTTGAACAGCTACCAGTTTACAGAACAGAGCCAATTCTATGCTTTTTCACTACAACTAAGTTTCAAGGATCCTGAGGTGAACCAAATCCAGTGACATGGTTGTAAAATTAACGACAGTTCATTCTCAGAGATATGAACTACTAATACTGTACAATCGGTGCATTTTTCTACAAGTTGCCTCATCTAAAACCCCACAACTGCTTCTTCTATTTCCCTATGCAAAGCCTGGTTAACACAGAATTAGCACTCGCATTCGGGCAGCACGGCCTTGTGAATGTTGCGTTGCCAAATTTACTGGCTCAATAGAACATAGTAGTACATCATAGTCTTAAGTGACGCCACGATAAAAATCTTGTTAATTGACCCACTAATCAGGTTGACTGACCTCTAGTTTACTTACCACCAGCTAATCCTGGTTGACATCATACAATCTGAACATCACACAGAGAAACAAATGAAGTCAAAAACAAGATTAGGGAGGAATACAGAAGTGAAGCCCATGCAGCCACAAGTTTACACAACGTGCTAATCTGGGACGCCCAGGCCTCACAACTCTCAAAGATACTCCCAAGCAATCAAGCTCCCTCCCCTCGCGTCGCTATGGGAGGCTCCTCGTAATGAATTTGATCAAGAGAGCTTTTGTTTGGTTTTGCGAGCGATGGGAGAATAACAACTCCTCTTTAAAGTTCCTTCTCTACTTCGGAGGCCACGGCTCGGAGAACTTGAGAAATGAGCCTGCGTTACATGACTGACACATCACCGTGTTGACACTGTGTGCGTCCTCTCCCCATGCCCTCTCCATCTGACACACATTCTCTCCTCTGTTTGGTGTCTCTCGTTTATCTCCCCCGTCGGTGTCAGTCAGAAAGGTGACGGGGGTGACGGGCATATTCATGACTGAGAAGAAGGGCGAGCGGTGAGAGCAGAGCCGGGGAGGATTGTCTCCAAATCGTTGATGTGGAGGGAGAGAGAGAGAGAGAGAGAGAGAGACGAGGAGGAACGCGACGGTACATAGCTGGAGCTGAGCAAACAGAAAGGGCTGAATAAAACAACCAGCCCGAACAGAATGGACAAAAAGTCAATAATAATACATCAATATTCATGTGTCGGAGACAGAGTCAATATGATCCAATGGATTTCGACTGGGAAGAAAGCCAGTGACAGAGGGATTGGCCCGTCACTGTCTCACTGGGTGAGGTGAAGGGATAAGGCAGGTGCCAGATGAGAGGAAAAGGCAACCGGGGATTTGGTGGCAAAGCAAACTACTGCAAACAAGACAGCAATAAAGCAGCGCTGTGCAAGAAGGATGTGGATAGAGACAGAGCATATCAAAGGAAGAGCGAGGGGGAAAGAGGTGAGGTGTGGAGATGGGAAAGACAGCAGAGTTTGTGGTACTCACTCCGAAAGTGACGGTCTTGCCTGGCATGCCTGTGGGCCCTCCACTCTCTCTCCCTCTCCACTTTCTGTCGGAACCTTTTCTCTATTTTGCTACAAACAAACAAAAACACGCGGCTGTGTCTGTCTGTCGCCCCGCAGGCAAGTGCTGCGGTACAGGGCACGCAGACCCTGTCCCAACGTAAACACTCACACACACACACACACACACACATACACCCAGACACACACGCATGCACACTTGAGTAAGCAGGGCCCGGCGTGGTGGGAGGAGAGACGGGGGAGGGTGGGGGCGAGGGGATGGGGGGCCCAGGGGTTTATCTCTAGAGGAATGCTGCCTGTATCTAAAGACACACATTTCACACAAAAACAAATGGCCCCTTACACACACCCCTTACCATGGCTTTCTCGCCTATCGGCTACCATTCCTGTCATCACTTTTTGGCTATTCTTTCCTCAGTTTCTCTAACTTT
>NC_139631.1:20155339-20185339 GCF_964638095.1 Poromitra crassiceps | reverse complement strand
TCCAGGAGTTATATCTTGTGTTGATATGTTGTACTTTTTTTCCCGTGCCCTCAACCTGCTTGGTCTACTTCAGTCTGTGATTTCCTACATTTGCCCGACTGACTTTTGACAGCTCTGGGAGAACCTGCTTGGACATACTGAATGTGTAGGTGGTGAGAGCAACAGTGATAGTGGAGTGAGAGGTTTTCCACTCCAGAAGTGAGAGTCACGCTTCTTACTCCAAACACACTGGCCCTGTTCGGAATCGGTCCCTATGACAGAAACAGTTGACTATTTAGTGTGTTTGCCATTTTTTATAATGTCTGAATTCTCTTAATTTGATTCACTATATAGTCCACTATAAAATACCCACAATGCACAGCGATTTCTAGTGAACAGCGAATGTACCCAACGTTTTCACCGGTATACCACAATGCAATGCGGTCGTCTTTACCGAAGCAGAAGAAGAAAGTTTTTAAGCAAGATGGCCGAAGCAGGAGGAGTAAGCGAGTAAGTGCCAGCGCTAACTAATTTTGTTTAGAAATGTAAGTAATAGCTGCCTTTTCTGTATTTAAAGGATGGGTTTTCCGTGGGGAATATGAATATATATTAAATCTCACGCCCCTAAGGTTTTCGAATCCGTTGAAATTTTTGAAATTGGATATTCACTGCCATGCCTATCAAGCATCTATCACATTATTTCCATGTCGCTCTGACGCAAAACGCGTCAGAGCGACACCCCCCGCCTTGCGGAAGTCATGCACCTATGAACTACAACTGTTGTTGGCCATGGTCCCGCCTCTAGAGGTCCTCCACGCCCCTTCAGAGGCCTTGACAAAAACAAAAAGGCAGCCATCTTTTTCAACCGCCTAGCCTGCTGTAGCTAATATTAGCTTCCCATAGTTCCTTGCAAAGAGACCATATCTCGGGAACGGAAGCACTAATAGACACGGGACTGGCGGCATTGGAAAGATCGTCAAATTTTACATCTAGTAGTAGGTGGGTTGAAGTAACGAAATCAACGCTGAGCAATGTACCCGTTTTTACACATTTTTACAGAAAATAGTTACAACATCAGATGCGCGTAACTCCTACGAAAATGCCTTAAAATGCATGAATTTTTTTTTATGAAGACATCTCCCGACATATATACTACCGTTTACATTTGGTGCAATTTGGAGGCAATTTTATTTTCGATTTATTTCTTCTTCTTTGTATCTTTTATTGTCGAAGCCTTCTTCTTCTTCTTCTTTGAGTTTTATGGCGGTTGGCAAACATATATGTGCATTACCGCCACCTACTGGAGTTTGATATCAGCCAAAATTGCCTGAGGGGTGGGCATGAAAACGAAGGCCACGCGAGCCCAGTGCATTATGGGAAATGTAGTATTTCGAGTCCCCGCACCCGCACCTCCCCCCCACCCCCCCCCCCCCCCCACACACAGAGTGGATTTCGGTTGATATCTCTGTGAGTAAACCACCAATTTCAAAAATTTCAACGGATTCGAAAACCTTAGGGGCGTGAGATTTAATATATATTCATATTCCCCACGGAAAACCCATCCTTTAACACGTTAGCATAGCCTAGCTTGTGTACGTTTTGGTAAAGCCCAGTAAGTGCCACTGTGATACTGGGCGCGGATTGCTTGCGTCACATGAATACCCGGCGCATCTTGTGACGCAATGATCGCCAGGAAACAAAATCTGTGTAGTGTCCGAAACTCATTTGATGGTTCAGCATATAGTTCACTATAATAAACACTACATGGGGAATAGTGAGTGAGTGAATGAGGGAACCATTCTGAACACAGCAATTGTGTCTTGTTGCTGTGTTGAATTCTGGTCTATTGAGGCTTCTGTCGGTGGAGAAATTGGTGTCTGCCTCTTCTATGATGGATGTCTCCCTGTACGATTGTTGGTGCAAAATGGCAAGTCTAGAAAGAATTACTGTTAAAATACTGCATTTTAAATTGCCATCTTTTTCTGCTACAACGCCATTGTAGATGCACAGTTAGGCCTATCTGTGGGCCCAGAAATGCAAGGTACATCACCAACGGCTACTGATAAAGGCCCAGAATCTTTGAGTGTGTCCCTATAGGAAAGTTCATCACGGGCCCTTTGCCTTCCTCCAGGATCATCTTCTTTGTGTCAAGACGTGTTCTGTCTATCCATCTACTGTAGTGTATATGTCATCTGTCAGCTACCATGAGCAGATGTTTGGGCCATGCGAGAGTAAACATCTCCAATGATGATTTGCTTCAGATTGCCTCAGTGCCCCACCACTCACATGGAGGGCAGGAGGGAGGGCGAGCGAAAAGATGAAAGAAGAGAGTGGTGGAAAGATGAGGCACAGAGGAACGTCTCAGCCACAACTGTGGCTACAGTGATAATAAATAAATGTGCCTGTGGGACCGCAAGGAGTATCGTCCAGACACTTGTTGACAGTATGATGCCATCTTCATCGACTGTACAATGGAATGCTGACTCTGAGTCCGCCTCCAACTTATTTCTCGCACTTCCCTCCCTGCCTTCCATCATCATCTAGTCCAGTGGTTGTCAAAGTGGGGTCCGGGGAACCCTAGGGGTCCTTGAAGGGGTTCCAGTGGGTCCCCAGGGGAATAGTTTGTTTTCACTATAAATCCATCCATATGTAACACAATGACAGAATTTATGACTATTTTGGTCATGGGTTTCATACACTTTCTGTAATGAAATCTCTAAAAGCAAAACAATCTTATCAGATGGGGACCTTGGGACAAAATCATATCAAATGCGGGTCCATGGTCTCTAAATTGTGTCAGTGTAGGCCTGTAGGGGTCCTTGACGTGAAAAAGTTTGAGAAACATTGATCTAGTCCACATGTCTCAAACTCAAGGCCCGGGGGCCAAATCCGTCCCGGGCACCTCATTTTATGTGGCCCATGAGGGTTAGTAAAGAATGCAATTTGCGCAATACAATTGTAATTCTAATTATTTCTAATAGTAGTACGCTACTAGTTGTCTGTTTGCCATTATTTTCCCTATAATTCTGCTTTCAAGTTATTAATTACCGTATTAAGTTATTACTAAAAAACAATAATAAAAGAGGGGCTCAAACATACACTGCCCCTTCTGTAGTAAAGTAATAGTAAAGACATCTCTGAATTAAGAAATATGTACATATTATTTGATGTATCTACCACCTGCTTTTCTCCCTAACATCATAATATCTGCAGACTCTGGGGGCAATGCTGAGCTGCCTGGTGCATCTGAGAGCGTGGTGTTAATAAATATTAAAGATAAGCAATTAAGAGAGACGCTGTCATCACTCAAGACAAGGACAGCCAGAAGGTTATACAAGCTGACGTCACACACTCCACTGGCCCTGTCTGCCTGCTGTAACGCTGCCTTACACACACACTGTACATATTCACAGACAGACAGCCGGACGGGCTCACAAATATACACACATGTATGCACACACACACACACACACACACACACACACACACACACACACCTACACACACCCACACACACATTATGTGCAGCTCATAACAATCAGTCCGTATTCAGACACACACCGTGCACTCAGCGCATTCACCTAATACACATGCACATGCACGCATGCATGCACATTGATCGTCACGCAATCGCTCTCGTTCTCTCTCTGTGTTTTTGACGCACGCGCGCACACACACACTCACACACACACACACACACACACACACACACACACACACACGCGCGCGCGCGCGCGCGCACACACACACACGCACATACACACACAACTCAAACTGATGATAGTGGACATGCGTAAGATCTAAATGGAAGATGCAAAACAGCTGGTGCAGTAGACATAAGTAGAACAAATTAAAGATTGTAAAAATTAAAACAAAAAATCAATTAAAAAAGAAAAAGGAAAGAGAAAAGAAGTAGCCTAGTGGTTAAAGGAACACAAGGAGTGAGAAGTTGATTTGATGCCAAACGGTGGTAAAATGTGAAGGGAAATAAATCAGATAGATTGGACCTGAAACAGGTTGGTGAGTAAGCGGAAATTCAGAAAAGCTTTCAGAGAGAAGAGATTAAATTCCTGAGTAAAATGATTTTAAATTGATTGTGGGAAGTGAGAAAGTTTGGACAATAATTGATTTCCTTGATTTCTCATTTACAGTATTATCAGCTAGACATTGACTGGGAAGTTCAACAGATTTTGATACCGCTTTGTTACACTACAATTTACTCTTCACTGTATGGAAATGAGAAGGCTGTGACACCTCAATATGGCCGAGCGTCATACACTGCTGCTTGGTTGGGACAATGCAATGCAGCGGTTTTCAAAGTGTGGGGCGCGCCTCCCCTGGGGGGCGCAAGACAACTTGGGGGGGAGGTCCTCCGTGATGGGGAAAATCCCATGGGAAAATCAGAGAGAAGAAAATGCGCAATTTGGCCATGCTGGCTGCACAATTGCTGCGCAGCCTTCACTGCGCGAATCAGCTGGGGGCGGAGCTCCCACAGTCTGGCTGTCAGTGCACAGTGCCTGTTGAGGCGAGTGAGGTGAGAGCTGTCTCAGAGGAGAAACCTGCACTTCCAGGGAGATGGAAATCGTGATTTTCTTAAATGCGTCTTTCACAAATCTGATCACGGCAGTTCTTTGTATGTACATCAAACATAATCATGTTTTTGTATCTGTTGGGGGGCTATTTCCGATGAATTTTATGACATTTATGGGACTGAGGAACTTTCTGTCCACGCTGGCCAGCCTGCAGCACACAATACGAATTGAACATGCAGAGAACGCAACATTTACACTCGATACACTGCGCGGGACGGGTATCCCGCTATAAAGATGTGTTAAAAAAACATGATTAAAAGTCCTTCAGAGTGGATAAAGAAACTAGAACGACCGCAACGCGGACTTATGCCTCCGCCATTAGTTCATTCTTGAGTCCAAATTGCCATTTGAGGCAAATTGGAAGCAATTCCGTCAAGGCGCTCCTGAGATGTTGCATTACATAGCTTGGAAATTGGGTGTGGACCACCAAAATCTAATCAGATCATCCTTGGGCCTAAGTGAATGTTTAAGGCGAATCTGATGAAATTTCGTCAAGTTGTTCCTCAGATATCGCGTTAACAAGCTTGAAAATGGCGTTCGAGAGGTCACAGTGACCTTGACCTTTGACCTTGGACCACCAAAATCTAATCAGATCATCCTTGGGCCTAAGTGAATGTTTAAGGCGAATCTGATGAAATTTCGTCAAGTTGTTCCTCAGATATCGCGTTAACAAGCTTGAAAATGGCGTTCGAGAGGTCACAGTGACCTTGACCTTTGACCTTGGACCACCAAAATCTAATCAGATCATCCTTGGGCCTAAGTGAATGTTTAAGGCGAATCTGATGAAATTCCATCAAGGCGTTCCTCAGATATGGCGTTAACAAACATCCGTACGGACGGACGGACGGACATCCGTACGGACGGCCGGCCGTACGTACGTACGGACGGACAACCCGGATCCATAATGCCTTTGGCCTGGCTTCGCCGGCGGAGGCATAAAAAGTATATAAAGAATGATAAAGACGTTTTAAATATAGGAGAAAGATGTTTACAAGAGAACATTTTTGGAACTCGGCGTGGCTGTCTGTATGTTCTCTGAGGGGAGGCTCCCTCTCCCACACTTTGAAAACCCCTGACAGAGCATTGATTTGGATACTTCTACTTTTATTCTCCAAAAAACTTTCGAAAAGTATGAAAATAATATATAATAATATCGTATAATAAAGAAAATATATATAAAAGTAGGCTATTTGGCATAATTGTGTTCACTTTCTGTTTAGAAATCTTCGACTCGCAGTCCTGCATGAAATCTCACTCAAAACTTCTCCACATAATATATCTTCACTCAATTTTGGAGACTTTGAACCATAACAGTGAAGGTCTCGGTGTGAGCTGTATTTATTTTTAATAAAGCCATTTAGGCCATAGTTACTCAGGACGGCTCCGTCGCAAGTATTCTTTGTAGGGCAGATTGGTCCCAAGAGGCGACGCACTGTTACAAGAAGCCAGAAAAGATCAGCTCCTAATGGGTCGGCAAGAGAGGGATGCGAAACGCTGCTTCCCCGTCTCCTTCCTAAGGTTGGTCTCTGGCCAAAGACATTATTACACAACTTATGCAATTTTGCATAATGGTAATAAACCCCCCTTTACTTTTCATCTGAATCCTGTCAAGCCAGTATCAGTAACCCCCGGGATGAAAATGCGAGTTACAATATTCGTATACGCCGCGGCCTTTCACATGTAAATTAAACTCTGCCCCCCCTAGCCCGAAACAAATTACAGCCAACTGCTGGTGGCTGGACATGAATGGGCTTCCTAATGTAGTCTGCATCTATACAGTGGGCCGGGGAGCAGCTGGAACAGAGAAAGTGAGAGGGGGGAGAATTGATGTGACAGTGGAGGGAGTGACAGTTTGTTTTTATTCATATTGAGTCTGCCATGCAGCCGCACTGTGACCAATGGGGCTTGGCTCCCGGAGCATCTGTCTCCAAGGACCCAATGAGGGGTAATTAGAGCTACTGTATGGGGTGATGAGGGATACTCTGCAGGCCCACGAGCAGCAACTGTTAATGGTGGCAAAGGCGGCGAGGGCTTCACACAAAATCTCTGACATCTCACATTTCTGTCTGCCAGGAGGCAGCGGAGTGGGAGGAGGAGGAGGGGGCATTTTGATATCAAAGCGCTTCATTTGGGTGTCAATTAAATCAGCCCCACAGGTAACGAGTCGTGCTTTGTAAGAGCAGTTTGAGAGTTTTAGACCGCCAGGCGGCACAATCGCTTTTGCACTTCCCCTATTCGGACAGCTGAGAATATTAAAGTGAAGCGGGTGCAAAGTGAACTTGAGATCCGGGACAGGGTTGCGAGGCAGAGATGGATACCAGTGCTTGCTAGTTTGGGAAGCAGACACCCTGTTGCAGGGATTTGCTTTTTGCTGCTGTTGTTTGTCACTGTTGCCTTGGCGACGGGCCAGTGACGGGGTGTGTGTGTGTGTGTGTGTGTGTGTGTGTGTGTGTGGGGGGGGGGGTTGGGCTCTACAGGGCCATCCATCACTGCTGTCTCCGTGCTCTGGGCACACAGCAGGTCCCTCTGCCTCGGCTCCCACCGGACCCTCACAGGAGCCGCAGGTTCCCTCTCCAAAATGACACAGGACCACCTTATTCTATCCTCCACCACCCACTGATTTCCATTTCTATGTTATTCACAGACCTTCAGTCATGTCTGCTTCTTAACCAAGGCTGTGTTGTCTGAACACCTGTAGGAAAATAAACTTGGTTTGTAGTCCTAACTCGATTGGGCCTGTAGTTCTAACTGAAAGAAAAACAAGGATAAAAGGATTTAAGAAAATCCTCTTTCACTCATCCACACTAAAGGAACAATGAATTACAAAAGGAAATTGAGGAAAACCCCATTTGCTGTACACACATTCACTACAAAAGGGAAAGGAAATACAATATATACTAATATGTTTGTGTGTGGGGCCATTGGCCAGAGCAAATGGTGACTGGTGGTGGTTTGCATAGCTTGAGGGAGATCTACCAGCCATCTATTCATGCTGTGATAGTGTATTGGACATATCATCTTTAGCTATTTGTTCTTCGTGTTCCTGCACTTCCAAATGATTGGTTTCATCACCTGGAGATGGTTTAGCTGAGGTTCATTCAAGGAAACCCCAGGGAAGCTCCAAAGTGTTTGGGGGCAATATGGAGATCAGAAGAGTTGGTTGAGGAGTTTGACATGAGATTTGAGGGGAAATCATCAGGGCTGAGAATCGTCTGGAACAAGTTTCCCAAAAGCCTTATTGCACTTAGATCATCTCTCCTCCGCTGAGTGGACATGGATTTGAGATCATCTATTAGATAGCGGTGCAGTAAAACCTTCAGCAAACGTATCCCAGACTGTTTGAGCAGATAAAACCAGACAAAACACAGGCACTGCACATGACAAACGGTGACATGGGAAATACACAATATAGCCACAATACACAAACACAACACTGACACATCAAAGGCTGCACAGCACTGCCACACGACAGACACAACTCACCACGTCTACAGCACTCACAAGAAACACCACAGCACAAATACACACACAGACAGACACAGACACAGACAGAGGCATAGACATTCAAATATACACAGTTTGAAGTCATGCAAGGACAGAGATAAAAGCATGCACACAGGACGGCACCAGACACACACATAAGAATAAAGAGGTTGACCGCCCCACACCCCACTCTCTCTCTCTCTCACACACACACACACACACACACACACACACATACAATTTCTCTTTGTCTCACAACCACACACACGCACGCACACACACACTCACACACACACCTTGACTTAATCCTAAACACAAATTACAGTGGTACACTGTACAAATGGATACACAAGCATATTTGATAAATCAGAAGAACCCACAGGAAAAATACTTGGGACTGTTGACTATGCAGTAGCACTACCGTGAATCTGTGTTGTGTGAAGTACTTTCTATACTAGTACGCACAGACGCACTGTAACTTGTTTTGAGGCTATGGAGAAATATCAAAGCTATAATAATATTTTGCCCGTGGACTCTTGGCATGTAATATGCTGCTTGAGAACATTAATTTCAGAGATATCACAGACACCGATATAAAATATCAATATATATACAGATAGACACTCATGTTATATATAAATATGTGAACACCAAAAGAAGGAACGCAAAACGAAACAAAACTAACTGAAATAAAATAAAAGTTAGTACAATACGTCAAGCAAGGACAGGAACAAAGGAAAAGGTTGGGCCTGATCCCACAACACCTGACTGAATCAGCTCACAGCACAATAGCAACACTAGACTGTCAAAGGAACCAGAGCTACAATACCATAAGCAACACACAACAAAAACAAGATAGATAAAACAACAACAACAGCAGAGCAACAACAGTGACACACACTTTAAGTGACAGATACAAGATGGTCATAAATATATAATATAAGATATATATACATATATGTAAAGATATGTATAGAAATATGAAAAGCCAGATATACGTGTTGCAGATATTTACTTCATCATCAAAGTGCCATACTCCTTGGCCATCCGGCATCTCAGAGCTCACACTACTGTCCTGATCGATTAGCCAGCGATGCACCGCGTGGGCCTAAAAGGACATACGACATAAAGACAGAGCCCAGTTAATCGCAACAGTGAGATGCAGAGAGATAGACAGTAGGAGAGAGGGGGGAAGAGGTACGGGGGGGGGGGAGAGAAGAGAAGTCAGAGGAGGAGGGTAGGAGGGGCGGGGCAGGGGGAGAAGAGAAGGGTCAGAGGAGGAGGAGGAGGGGTGGAGGGTAGGAGGGGCGGGGCAGGGGGAGAAGAGAAGGGTCAGAGGAGGAGGAGGGGTGGAGGGTAGGAGGGGTGGGGCAGGGGGAGAAGAGAGGGGTCAGAGGAGGAGGAGGGGTGGAGGGCTAGGAGGGGCGGGGCAGGGGGAGAAGAGAAGGGTCAGAGGAGGAGGAGGGGTGGAGGGTAGGAGGGGCGGGGCAGGGGGAGAAGAGAAGGGTCAGAGGAGGAGGAGGGGTGGAGGGTAGGAGGGGCGGAGCAGGAGGAGAAGAGAAGGGTCAGAGGAGGAGGAGGGGTGGAGGGTAGGAGGGGTGGGGCAGGGGGAGAAGAGAAGGGTCAGAGGGGGAGGAGGGGTGGAGGGCTAGGAGGGGCGGGGCAGGGGGAGAAGAGAAGGGTCAGAGGAGGAGGAGGGGTGGAGGGTAGGAGGGGCGGGGCACGGGGAGAAGAGAAGGGTCAGAGGAGGAGGAGGGGTGGAGGGTAGGAGGGGCGGGGCAGGGGGAGAAGAAAAGGGTCAGAGGAGGGGTGGAGGGTAGGAGGGGCGGGGCAGGGGGAGAAGAGAAGGGTCAGAGGAGGAGGGGTGGAGGGTAGGAGGGGCGGGGCAGGGGGAGAAGAGAAGGGTCAGAGGAGGGGTGGAGGGTAGGAGGGGCGGGGCAGGGGGAGAAGAGAAGGGTCAGAGGAGGAGGGGTGGAGGGTAGGAGGGGCGGGGCAGGGGGAGAAGAGAAGGGTCAGAGGAGGAGGAGGGGTGGAGGGTAGGAGGGGCGGGGCAGGGGGAGAAGAGAAGGGTCAGAGGAGGAGGAGGAGGGGTGGAGGGTAGGAGGGGCGGGGCAGGGGGAGAAGAGAAGGGTCAGAGGAGGAGGGGTGGAGGGTAGGAGGGGCGGGGCACGGGGAGAAGAGAAGGGTCAGAGGAGGAGGAGGGGTGGAGGGTAGGAGGGGCGGGGCAGGGGGAGAAGAGAAGGGTCAGAGGAGGAGGAGGAGGGGTGGAGGGTAGGAGGGGCGGGGCAGGGGGAGAAGAGAAGGGTCAGAGGAGGAGGGGTGGAGGGTAGGAGGGGCAGGGCAGGGGGAGAAGAGAAGGGTCAGAGGAGGAGGGGTGGAGGGTAGGAGGGGCAGGGCAGGGGGAGAAGAGAAGGGTCAGAGGAGGAGGGGTGGAGGGTAGGAAGGGCGGGGCAGGGGGAGAAGAGAAGGGTCAGAGGAGGAGGAGGAGGGGTGGAGGGTAGGAGGGGCGGGGCAGGGGGAGAAGAGGAGGGTCAGAGGAGGAGGAGGAGGGGTGGAGGGTAGGAGGGGCGGGGCAGGGGGAGAAGAGAAGGGTCAGAGGAGGAAGAGGGGGGTAGGAGGGGCGGGTCAGAGGAGAGCAGCAGAGCGGACAGAAACAATGGCAAGGGAATGAGAAAGCGTCAAAGAGAAACAGGCCAACATCATATTGAGACACAGGTAGAAAACAAGGTGGAGGAGGGAGGGAGAGGAGGGGGAGAGAGAGGCAGGAAGCGGAACCCGCCCACCCCGCGCTAATGATCCAATCAAGTGCCAAAGTCACACCCTCTTTTGGGTTCGGCATCCGCACCAAGGGAGTTCAGCTGCCATTTTTCCATAGACATTTCATAAAATGCTTATATAAATGGTTTCACTTGGTCAAACCAAGCGATTCAGCTATATTTAGAAGCAGGAGAGACCATATAACATTTCACTCGGACAAAAAAAAAGTGTTGGGGAAAAACTGCATCTTTTTTCTGTTGGTCCAGGTGAAATGTTATAGGTCTCTCCTGATGATTCTAAATATAGATGAATCGCTCGGTTTGACGAAGTAAAACCATTTTATAAGCATTTTACTACACGTCTATGGAAAAATGAATGGTGGATGAAATCCGTATGCGTGCTGAACCCGGAAGAGGGCGTGGCTTTGGCACTCTATCACTGCAAACCCCCCTCCCCTAGCCCTCTCTCCCTCCCCCTCCCCCAGCTCTCACATACACTGGGCTGTGGGGAACAGGTCAGGTTAGGACGAGTGGTGTGAGGGTGGAAGCACTATGGGGCACGAGGACATGACACGAGGACATACAGTGGCCACGAGCACGGGCCGGGGGGGGGGGGGCGGGGGGGGACACTGATGAGTGCGATGATGAGGAGGCTCTGCTAGGGTTCATGGGATGGTGTGTGTGGCTCAGATGGGGCAGCTGGGTGACAGTTGCAGCCTCGATTCCAGTGATTGGGGATTCCTCATCTCGCTCATGTGCGTGATATCGAGTGTTGCACACACAATGTAGCGTACTTACCCCGAGTTCACATAATAACATGTACAGTCAAATATGTACAGGAGTCAGGGTGAATACATGTGAAGTGCACTTTGGAAAAATGCCCTTTTGAGTACTCTGCACAGTTATAACACAGTTATAACACAGTTATAACACAGATAAAACCATGTAGCGAGGCCAAATCCGACCTTACAGACTGACAGACACACAGAAATACAGTAATGTACCAACTCCAGCAATGTTAATATGACTGCATGACAGCAAAGAAACACAGTAGTAACTTCTTTCATAATGTGCAAATAGTCAGGAATAGGTACACTGTGTTAATTGTGACAATGAAGGTGTGAAATAGAGCAGGCAGGGAAAAACCAACACTGATTGGTCACGAATGAGGCAACAGGCGTCTGGCAGCTTCAGACAGGATGCAGATAACACTTTGCCTGGAGAGACAAGTGTGTCTGATCCTCTCAGTCAGAGACGCATACACTCTCCCTAACCCTCTCATCTTCCAGACAGACAGAGGAACGGTTACCAGGTCTGCTCAAACTCCCCCTCTCTGGTCAGATTCAGGTCAGACACATAGTTCTAGTCCTGGTCACCCTGAAACCCACACACACAACAAACCCCTTCTGTTACTCTTGACTCTTGCTTGTCCTGTCAGCACCGAAAATAACTGAACACAGCTTCTTTTTTTTGAGGCTGTGTGCCCCTTCGCTGCAGAAATACCTGTCAAGTCTTGCACTGGGGTAAAATCACAGAATCTAGGGATTAATTAGCTTGTCATGTCCAGTTGTCCACTACGCACATTTACCATTTATTCTACCGCAGCAATCTTACTGCACTTGTGTGTGTTTAAGAGTCAATGGTGCAAGCTGTCAAAATATTTTTCGATGTCAAGGACATTGGAAAATAACTAGCTTCACTGAAAGAGCAATTAGCACATGATCTGTTGATTCAATAATAAAAATAAGAAATAAGCGCCTTGCGGTTGTATGCTTCCGCCAACAAGTGAAGTTGCAGTCTACATCCATGTCTTGTCCCGACTCATACAAGCACAAATACCTTGAAGCCCACGGCGCAGTGGTGTGGCCATTCAGCCTTATGGCACTTTAGGCGATGTTTGGGGGAACCTCAACAACACAGCTAATTGTTTTCAAAATGGAAAATTGTCCTACTCCTAACCTCCCTCCTTCCCATAGCTACGGCCCTTTTCCCTAGCCCCACCCCTTCCCTCATCACGCCCCCCTCCCACCACCCACGCCCCCCAAGCCACTCCTCCTACCCACCCCTTGAACCCCGACTCTCTAAGACTGTCCTATCCTTAGCTACGACCCATTTTCAGTAGCCACGCCCCCTGATTTACCACGCCTCCTCCCACCACCCACATCCCCCAACACACCCTTCGAAACCTGACTCTCTACGACCTTCCTATCTCTATATGGCCCTTTCCCACCCCCGGACGTGAGGTCACAGTGACCTTGAACTTTGACCTTTGACCACCAAAATCTAATCAGTTCATCCGTCTCGCCTCCTGCAGCGTGAGTTTCTGCGTCTGGTCTATTTTTGACACGAGCCGCAAGCGGCCGCGTGCAGCCAGGCATGAAGTCAGTACAAGTTGTGACCGGCGGGGGGAGCAAAACAGGCAAAACAGGCTCCTGCTCGACGCTTCTGTGAGGCGGAGACGTTTCCAGTGTGTCTCGGCCGTAATTTTAACCCTAAACCCAAATCTTAACCCTAAAATGTAACAGGTAAAATGTACTCACTTTGGATTATTTTCCTCATCTCTGTATCCTTGTGAGGACGTTTTGGTCCTCATAAGTATAGAAACGCAGACAAGAAGACACACAGACATACAAGAAGAAGGCACAGGACCTTCTGTGTCAGGTGGTGCTGTCTGAGAAGACAAATGCATTAGCTGTCAGCACATAGGGAAGTGGAGGACAACAAGCAGAGACAGACAGTCACCTGAAGGGTACAGTGAATCAGAGGGTGACAGCGGAGGCCACAGCCTCTGTTAGGATGCCCGAAAATAGACCAAACAAGAAGTGTACAAACTAGCGCCATAAAGCACAGGTGTGCATCTGAATGAGCATCAATACTTTGTACTTTATCTGTGAGGATTCTGTGTGTGTGTGTGTGTGTGTGTGTGTGTGTGTGTGTGTGTGTGTGTGTGTGTGTGCGTGTGTGCGTGTGCGTGTGTGTGTGTGTGTGTGTGATTGATACCATGGTCTGGGTGAATACTCTTTTCTGATTGATTGACAGGTACATAGTTCGGCTCAAGTTTACTGTAATCATCACGGTTCTAAATTCATCTGCTACTACATGATACTATACTGCAGCATTATGTAGTATCAGCCTGTAGCCCTGTTGAGTCTACTACATGATACTATACTGCAGCATTATGTAGTATCAGCCTGTAGCCCTGTTGAGTCTACTACATGATACTATACTGCAGCATTATGTAGTATTAGCCTGTAGCCCTGTTGAGTCTACTACATGATACTATACTGCAGCATTATGTAGTATTAGCCTGTAGCCCTGTTGAGTCTACTACATGATACTATACTGCAGCATTATGTAGTATTAGCCTGTAGCCCTGTTGAGTCTACTACATGATACTATACTGCAGCATTATGTAGTATTAGCCTGTAGCCCTGTTGAGTCTACTACATGATACTATACTGCAGCATTATGTAGTATCAGCCTGTAGCCCTGTTGAGTCTACTACATGATACTATACTGCAGCATTATGTAGTATCAGCCTGTAGCCCTGTTGAGTCTACTACATGATACTATACTGCAGCATTATGTAGTATTAGCCTGTCGCCCTGTTGAGTCTACTACATGATACTATACTGCAGCATTATGTAGTATTAGCCTGTAGCCCTGTTGAGTCTACTACATGATACTATACTGCAGCATTATGTAGTATCAGCCTGTAGCCCTGTTGAGTCTACTACATGATACTATACTGCAGCATTATGTAGTATTAGCCTGTAGCCCTGTTGAGTCTACTACATGATACTATACTGCAGCATTATGTAGTATTAGCCTGTAGCCCTGTTGAGTCTACTACATGATACTGCAGCATTATGTAGTATTAGCCTGTAGCCCTGTTGAGTCTACTACATGATACTATACTGCAGCATTATGTAGTATCAGCCTGTAGCCCTGTTGAGTCTACTACATGATACTATACTGCAGCATTATGTAGTATTAGCCTGTAGCCCTGTTGAGTCTACTACATGATACTATACTGCATTATGTAGTATCAGCCTGTAGCCCTGTTGAGTCTACTACATGATACTATACTGCAGCATTATGTAGTATCAGCCTGTAGCCCTGTTGAGTCTACTACATGATACTATACTGCAGCATTATGTAGTATTAGCCTGTAGCCCTGTTGAGTCTACTACATGATACTATACTGCAGCATTATGTAGTATCAGCCTGTAGCCCTGTTGAGTCTACTACATGATACTATACTGCAGCATTATGTAGTATTAGCCTGTAGCCCTGTTGAGTCTACTACATGATACTATACTGCAGCATTATGTAGTATTAGCCTGTAGCCCTGTTGAGTCTACTACATGATACTATACTGCAGCATTATGTAGTATCAGCCTGTAGCCCTGTTGAGTCTACTACATGATACTATACTGCAGCATTATGTAGTATTAGCCTGTAGCCCTGTTGAGTCTACTACATGATACTATACTGCAGCATTATGTAGTATTAGCCTGTAGCCCTGTTGAGTCTACTACATGATACTATACAGCATTATGTAGTATCAGCCTGTAGCTCTGTTGAGTCTACTACATTATACTATACTGCATTATGTAGTATCAGCCTGTAGCCCTGTTGAGTCTACTACATTATACTATACAGCATTATGTAGTATTAGCCTGTAGCCCTGTTGAGTCTACTACATGATACTATACTGCAGCATTATGTAGTATCAGCCTGTAGCCCTGTTGAGTCTACTACATTATACTATACAGCATTATGTAGTATTAGCCTGTAGCCCTGTTGAGTCTACTACATTATACTATACAGCATTATGTAGTATCAGCCTGTAGCTCTGTTGAGTCTACTACATTATACTATACTGCATTATGTAGTATCAGCCTGTAGCCCTGTTGAGTCTACTACATTATACTATACAGCATTATGTAGTATTAGCCTGTAGCCCTGTTGAGTCTACTACATGATACTATACTGCAGCATTATGTAGTATCAGCCTGTAGCCCTGTTGAGTCTACTACATGATACTATACAGCATTATGTAGTATCAGCCTGTAGCTCTGTTGAGTCTACTACATTATACTATACTGCATTATGTAGTATCAGCCTGTAGCCCTGTTGAGTCTACTACATTATACTATACAGCATTATGTAGTATTAGCCTGTAGCCCTGTTGAGTCTACTACATGATACTATACTGCAGCATTATGTAGTATCAGCCTGTAGCCCTGTTGAGTCTACTACATTATACTATACAGCATTATGTAGTATCAGCCTGTAGCCCTGTTGAGTCTACTACATTATACTATACAGCATTATGTAGTATTAGCCTGTAGCCCTGTGGAGTCTACTACATGATACTATACTGCAGCATTATGTAGTATTAGCCTGTAGCCCTGTTGAGTCTACTACATTATACTATACTGCAGCATTATGTAGTATTAGCCTGTAGCCCTGTTGAGTGAGTCAGCCAGCCAACTAGAGATTGTGATTTCCCAAACTGAATAAATACCACAAACATAAACACAAAACTGGCCCGCTAGCTCAAACTTGTTGTAACAAAGATATCTACTAAAAGATTTTTTTTCCCCCATGGACAAATTTTGCTACTATGGCCGTGAAATTCACATGTATTTTTAAGCAAGGAGCATCATGTCACCTAACTGGATTGTTTATAAAAGGGACTAGAATCATTCCTTGTCTCTTGCTTCATAACTTTTTGATTTTGAGTACAAAACGTTCACCAAACATTTGGGAATGCTTTTATTTTATATCGTTGGCAAATATACCGCAGGGAGTAAGTATTTTTCACTGATGATGTCATCAGTGATGTCATAAGAGCAGGTGAGTCCCGCACAGCGGGTGAGCCGAGGAATTGAGCGCGCATAGCACGCGAGATGCCTAGTTTAACCATGCACTTCGCATCGGGTGGTTCTTTGCCTCCACGTCTATTACTGTAAATTAAAACCATTTAACACACACACCTACTTGTTGATTATCCCTTTAACTGTATGCCTCTGTGTGTGTTTGCATGATGCCTCTGTGTGTGTTTGCATGATGCCTGTGTATGTGTGTGTGTGTGTGTGTGTGTGTGTGTGTGTGTGTGTGTGTGTGTGTGTGTGTGTGTGTGTGCGTATGCATGTGTGTATGTGATGCACAGGGGCGTCGTCCGCAGGGTTTTCGGTGAGTTACAGAGCGTGTCAGCTTACAAGAATAATTGGATTATGTAGCAGACGGCTAGTGATGACAGGGAGAGGAGGGTGATGGGGTGGAAGGGGGAGAGGGGGGTTAAGCAGAGGGGGGAGAGAGGTGCTGATAAGTGTTACAGAGGCCATTTACTCCGGAGCCTCTGGGAAGCTCAGGGCAGTGAACAGATTCAGAGCCACCGAGGGAACTCTCAAACCTCCAACCGTTATGCAGGAGATTAGAGGGATAAGGGGATAACCCTCAGAGTCCCTGAACAACTAGCAGCCCTTTGGCATTTGGGCATATTTTATATCCAACTCCAACTCTTCGCCCATCACTCTCTAAACCTTGGATTTAATGGGCTTTTAAATGCTCAGCCACCTTCATGGCCTTCGGAGCAGGGCCACAGTGGAGGCTGTTAGCCCTCCACATCTGCAGCTTAGCCTTCACACTGTCAGAACCAGAAGCCTCCTGAGAGAGCAAAAACATGACTTGTGTCTGAGAAAACACGAAGAGTCACTGATGCAGTTATTGGGACAGTAGAGATTAAGTGAAATGTGCTTCTATTGGACATAACCACAGGAAGTTTCTGATCTAAAGATGAAACAGTATGCCAGGCAGCATGTGTGTTACTGATATTAGGCTTGTTTGAGATGAGCAAGTTCTGCGCAGATTCGACCAGTGACTTGCTTGGCCTGCTGTTGCATGATGGTTAGAAAAGTTGTCCAACTGCTCCGCTTGTCCATCTGCGTGAGCCATGGGACTCTTGTGAGACAAGGCAGGCGCAGATTTCTCCACCAACTGCGCCCGCCTGCACAACTCAGAGGATGACGAGAAACGCATCGAGCTGAGCGCTCATTGGTTCAACACAGGTGTAACACACACTCACAGTGAAATGTAGAAATTTCAATTTTACATCTAAAGCTGTCACTCCATTACATGAATACCACCGCACGGGCGGTGTCTGTTACTTGCGATCGCGGGCGGTGTCTGACTGTCTGTTAGTCACGATTTTTGTGTAACTTCACAAAACGTGACCCAAATCGTGACATCATCAGTGACATCATCAATGATGTCATAAATCCCACATGTTGCAACTTGTACCCATGGCCCATCGTCTCCAGAGTCTCCACCCTAGGAATCGAGCGTGTGTAGCATCTAAGATTGCTACAGTAGTTAAAATAAAAATAAGGAATCTGAAGTTCTGGGTCGTTTGAGCAGTGAGTATGGGTGGGGCTAATGCACATTTTAATTTGTTTACCAACCGCACTTAAACAATACTGAAGAAGAAGAAAAGGAGCAGTGAGTATTTGTGTTAAAATGTAGGGAGTAAAAATAAAAAGTAGCAGAAAAATTATACTTAGTGAAGTACAGATATGATAATCCTACTTAACTACAGTAACAAAGTATTTGTACTTAATTACATCCCATCTCTGTTTAGATCTAGCTAGACATATTCTCTGTAAAGTCCTCTGAGACATGCTTGTGATAAAGGGCTATATATATATAAATAAACAAACATAACTACTGTACTGCATCTTTCCGTAACAGGAGGAGGGAAAAGTGCCAGTTACCAGAAATCTATTGATTATTGATTAAATACCAGAATAAACTCTTTCACTTATTTTGTACTGCTGAAGTCCCATTTATAGCGGATTTACTTTGTCCCACCTATCCTGATTTAATATTGGAATAATAGACAACTGAAATCTGACATCTTTTAACATAGTTGGCAAATAAATGGTGAGAATCAATAGCACAGTGCGGTGGTATTAATGGAATGGAATGACAGCTTTAGATGTAAAATTGAAACTGTACTGAAGACATCACTGATGACATCACAATTGCTTGAGTGACATCACTGATGACATAGTCTGACTGCATTGACGCAGGCTGCTGGTATAAGCCCTGCCATTGGCCGACTATTTCAGTCGGCAAGCGGAAGAAAATCCCTTTCTGCTCCCTGCAAGCTCTGCCATTGGCTCCGACCATTTATGGATTTCCTTTCCGCTCCCTCCGTGTCGAATCGGTCGATCTCAAATTCCAACAACAACAACGCTAGCTCGTTGCTACATGCTGAAAATGGCAAATTTTGATGAAGATTTGGATTGTGCAATAAAGCAGGCCTGCTTGGTACTTTCGGTGGATGGTTGTAAAGGTAACAGAGCCTTTCCCCCCACTAGCCCACAGTGGAGGTATTAGCAGCCAGACTCTCTCCCGGTGCAGGGAGATACATAGACAGATTGACATCACTGATGAGAAATTGGCCAGAGAAACTCGGGTTGAGTGTGCAAAACTAAACACATGACATGAGTTGGCATGAGTTTGATCACACCCCAAAAAAAGTGCACCCATGGCACATCCTCTCCAGAGTCTCCACCCGCGTGTGGATTTCTAGTCAATATTAAATTTAGGCTGTAAGTTCCTCGCAGCTGCTTCAAATCTTATATTTCTACAGTGCCAATGCCAGTACAAAAATATTGTTAAAAAAGTGGCAGGGTTGATGACTAGAATAATGCTGAATATAGCTGGTTGAGCTGCAGGGTTTCATTAGAATGAGAGGCAGTGTGCATGGAGCTTTCATTAGAAGAAGCACTCCATGGGGAGAGAACACCTCTCTGCTGCTCAGTGGACCTGCACCGCCTCAATAACGCTCACTCCCTCTTTGAGAACACTGAGAACAATAAGGTAGCCTACTGAGGAGCACTGATACAATAATGACTGTAGCATTAAGAACCAATCACCTTTCTCAAAACAGCTTTCTGTCGTCATCCATTCGTGGTTTGTTTTAGTCCGGCAGTGCATCAGCTTCTCTCTTCTTTTTCATCCACCTTCCATTCCATTATCCTCAAGTGCAGGAAAAACATCAAGTAATCAAGGGCTAATGCCATGACTCAAACTAGGCCAGTCCATGGCTAGCCCTTTGTGAAAGGCTGACACAGTATCTAAACTAAATGGACCCCTACTAAATAATTCAACCTGAAAAGAGAAATGTGGGCCTCCGGTCACAGCACAGGACATAAGTGGAGTTATAACAAAACAACATCATCACCGAGATGTTGGACAGTAAAGAGCTCTTCTCAGAATCCCATAAGGCACCTGCCAGTTTTTACATCAAAGGACGTAACTGGTTAAATAAACATGTTAAACATCCGACAGCGTCACATGCACAGGTGCTGCACTAAATTATTAGGCTGATAATAACAGAAACTGATATGTGTACAGCAGAGGACAATACAACTGGGCGAAATAACTATGACGCAGACATTTGAATTGTTCTGAAGATTATTATTTTTTGATAGTGGCCAGCACCCTAGGGGGAAGATTGAGCCACTCAGGGGCCAGGCCCAGAGAGCTAGGCTCTCTGGATATGGGTGGTGGGCGTCCCCCCTCCCTGAGACAGCAGGTCGCTGTGCGCCGAGGGTCTCCAGGCCGGGGGCGCACAGCATCATATAAATCTCCGCCAGCCAGTGCATTGCTGGCCACCAGTGTTGGGGGTCGTTACTCAAAAAAGTAATATATTACACATTACTTAAAAAAAGTAATGCCTTACATTACTTAATTACTCCCCGGAGCATGTAATTCGTTGCACCACTCGTTACACTACTCCTCAACATCGCCTGAGATGCATTGTCATGTAATTAATTGCCAGTTAATAACATTAAACCTTACACTACATATGCCCACATATCAGCACAAATCCCTGTCCTAATAAGGACATACACAAGATCTTTGTTTCTGAAAGACGGCAAACTTTGACAGTAGGCCTACAAAATAATAAAACAGACAACTCCAATTTTGGAGGACTCCAAACAAGATACCAGGATGTTATTATTCTCCCCGGGTCCAACATACGTCAGGCGCTCCGCCATCAACACAACACTTCCATTGCCTGCCTTCAAAATAGAATCACACAGTGCTCATAACTGTCCAGAAAATAAAGTAAATCACTTACAGCCTTCACTAGGAGCCTCCATGAAAATAGCGCACACTCAACATTTCCTGACGATGCTTTTCACGTTACCTGCTGCTCAGGTCGACTCAGCCGGGTCCCTGGGTCTATCGCTGCTAGCTTTATCTTCTTGTTGTTCCCTCTCGAGTTATCTGTTGTCTATTGGTAATGTCTGGATCGAGCTACTGTAGCACCAAAATACGTGTATTTCCAGTCAGCTGTTGTGTTGCGCAATCAATGCAGGAAAGCACGTTTGGTGTTTTCTGCATAATCCTGCAGATTCAATCCCGATCTTGCTCAAAATTGAAGAACTTATGTAACGCAAGTAATATATTAAGTGTTTGATTAGTAACTGTAATGTGATTACTGGATTTAGGAACTGTAGTGCCTTACACTACTCTTTACCGACAAATGTAATGTGATTACAGTAACGCGTTACTTTGTAACTGGGCCAATCTGGGCCAATGGCAGAGAGCTAAAACACACTCTGAGGTAACCCTTACTCTCCGTGCACCATAACGCATGCATGGGGCACAACCAGAGTGCCAGCACCCCAGCATTGGAACTCCCTCATGTGAAGGCGGCCAAGACGGATTACCATTGTGTCTGATGGCATAAAAGGCCTTGCAGCCGGAGGCATGTCCTGAATGGGACGGTCCTGCCCCGGCAAAAGAGGGTGAGGCGTGCCTTGAACGACCTCACCCACTCCACCGATAGGTGAGCTGTGAAGCTGATCGACCGCAGAGACAGACCAATGAAGTCTATATTCTGAGCTTGTTTCCTCGTTTAACACAAAGCCTAACTTGGTTAGGTGGGTCACGACAATGTTGGTATGTCCTTGCGCCTCCTGTTGTGACTGCCAAAATCAGCCAGTTGTCCAGATAGGTCGCTACACTGGACAAACACCCTCAGGCTTAGCGAGATGCCGAATGGGAGGAGGAAATACTGATAACATATCCCCCCTGAAAGCGAAGCAGAGAAAGCGCCTCTGAGGGGGGTATATTGGGATGTGGAAATACGTATCTCGTAGGTCCACAGAAGTGAACCAATCATTTTGACGCACCAAATGCACAAGTGACGCATGCGCATTCGGAATTTGAATTTCCTGAGAAATTTGTTTAGAGATCGAAGATCCAGAATCACTTTCCAACGGCGGTGACTGGCTCATTACTATTACTGACATTAACCACGACGGTTGAGGTTGGTGACTCAGGCTAAAGTCGTGTGACGACAGGTGGCTACTTTTGTCGAGGGATAGTTTTATCTTAGGCTGAGAGAGGTGTAGGCTCTGTCGCTAACTAACGCTCGGCACAGTCACCACAACCACTCTGAACAGTTAAGCTAGCTAGCAACAGGACGATGTGCTCCTTCTGGGTCAGAAGAATGCAAAGAATGATGCAAGCTCCCTCCACCGCCATTTATAAAGGTGAGGCACTGCCCCTAGTGGGGGAGGGAGAAATGTATTCCTCTGACTCCAAATACAGGGAATTGCCAATTGGTGTAGAAAAAATATTGCTTCTGTCTAGGGCCCAGGTGGATCTGGTCCCAATAGTGAGTTATAAACAGTGAGTCATAAACATGACATAGCAGGCATTAAGATTCAATTCAATTCAAAAAACTTTATTAGTCCCGCAAGGGGCAATTTAACGCATGAATACATGCATTCATGAATAAGATGTCATTAAGTCCAATTACAGTCAAATGAGTTTATATCTGTGTCATGAATGTTTTCCTTGACCTCAACTGGTACAATTTGAACTTTTGATTAAGATGTCATTAAGTGTAATTACACTGTCTTGGTTAATGTCATAACAAGTTGTCATAACAGACATCGACAGGTTATGTTGTCTTGGTTAATGTCAAGTTGTCATAACAAAGACATCTCAAACAATGTTGACTGCATTAACAATGACACAATTGACCAAATGACACTTAATGACAATAGTCATAAACATTCATAAAGCCTCCTTCATGTACATGGCAGGTGTCATGTCATGGTTATGACAGTGCCATGTCAGTCTTATGAACACCCCTTAAAATAAAGTGTTACCGAAAAATGCATTAAAAGACAAACGAAGGGGGTGCAAAAACAGGTAGAACCTTATTAAAAAAGACTCTTGGTGAGAGGAATAACACCATCAAAGGTGAGAAAACAATCAAACGTCCGGTAGGGGCTGATCCATATGGAAGGAAAAAACAATGTTAGTCAGTCCCACTGAATGAGTGCATTAAATCCAGACAAGATATTGATTTCCAACTCAGTGGGGCTCTGAGTGCATAATGTAGCTCACCTATGATTTGACTATCCTCAGCACTGTTGCACTGTGCATCTGGTGTTATATCAGACTACCCTCAGCACTGTTGCACTGTGCATCTGGTGTTCTATCACTCCATACTTTCTTACATGGAATAACAGCCAACAGTAACGCCCTGATACTTTCTGGGCTTGAGAGAAAATGTATACAGTATATACATATGGATTCAAGTTCCATAATTCCAGGTGGCTATGATGGTATTATTATGGACCAATTTAATTTGTATGCCCCTCACAAGGAAAACAGACATTTAAGTAAGAAACACTACAAAGTATTATAAAACACAACAATACATAATATTACTAATAATAGATAAAATATTCTGTAAACCACCACCCAAAAGCTCCAAATTAATAAAAGATTACTGCTTGAAACATTTGAGGGTGAGAGGCTATAGATGTAAGGAGGGGTAAATGATACAGAAACTAGAAAATATAAGGGAGAGAGAGAGAGTCAGTGCGTGTGTATGTGTGTGTGTGTGTGTGTGTGTGTGTGTTAAGGGAAGTTCAGCGGAGTGAGCACTCCTCTGCAGATCCCAGTCTGATAAATAATGCATGGTGGGGAGCTGCCAGCTCCTGGTCCAGCCTAGCTCCATCAGCAGAGGAGAGGTGCTTTCTGCCTGGAGAGGCACAGGTGGATCAGCCAGGTGGGATGAGACAGAGCTGCTGCACTCACCTCCACCTGTACCCTCTCCCCCTCTAGTGTTCTCTTACTCTCTCTCTCTCTCTCCAATTCTCCACCTGGGCTGATATCACCCTGCCTCTCTCTGGCACACACTTGTGCATGAACATGTGCAGAGTCACCGGCGGCGGCATCCCTTTTTTCATCCTCAATTTACTATCATAATAAGATAACATAACATAACATAACTTAACATAATGTTACATAACCTAACCTAACCTAACCCTAACAACCAGACCAGAGGTAGCAGCGCTGCTGCCAATAGGGAAATTTGGCACAGGCTGTCAAAATACTGAATTTAAATGGTTGTTTCACAGTGGAATATCATTTTACGACCGTTTTAACTACTGACATCCGTGGGACCATGTGAATATCTTCAAAATTGCGATACGACATTGGAAAACAGGTTAATCTGTTTTTTACCCGTATTCCCCCTGCACCTTAAACCATGGATGCTAAGGTTATGTGACCAAATCCCGGAGCCAAAGGTGATGGGTGAGTTTACAAATTGGGCTACACCACCACTAGTGTCTAGGGGGACATCCTATTCTGCTCTCGGCTTCACTAACCCCTTTATAATTATGATGACCTCACGATGGATTCTAATCGCCACGATGGCGTCTAATCACCAAAGACTTTTCACATTCTCATAAATATTGTGACTTGTTACTTGTAAATAAATAATTGTTCGCTTAAGAGTCTCTCCTGATTGAAATATTAGTCTACTACTAGCAGGGTGAGAATGAGTGCTCTTCAGAGCTCTAACGTCATAGTCAGTCATTTAGTTACATGTATGTTCAAGCGGTTAGGTCTACAGTCAACTATATGGCTGCACTGAGCACCGCCGTGCCTCCAATGTGCTTGTTGTCTTGATATGTACCAGAACCTTTTCCCTCCAGACCGACTCATGGGAACACAGTCCCCTCGGTGTTCCGGGACCTCATCCTTTACAAATGAAGCACTGGGGAGCTCCATCCAGCATGGAGCACGGATGTCTAGGAGGCATGTAGCTCCCCCCTGCTGCTCGGAGCCTGTGGAGGTCAGAGGTCTTTAAAGCAGGGTGAGCAACACCACAGCACACAAAAGATGGGCCACTTTGATGTTCTCTGCAGTGGAGACTACAACAGTCTGTCCCTCTCTCTCTCTCTCTCTCTCTCTCTCTCTCTCTCTCTCTCTCAGGTAATATCACTTGGATTGTATCAAAGAAGCCTTTAACCCGTTGATACCTGATGCAGCATTTGTGTGTGTATCCCTTTAAGACCGCGAACCGCGTCTTAAAGGGATACGCACACAAATGAGGGATATACACACAAATGCTGCATCAGGTATGAATGGGTTAAGAGCCGGTGTAGATACACTTTGGGGTATTATGATACCACTGTACTTTATGCAAACAGCAAGTCCTGTTCTCCTGCCCGTTCCTTCCCCGCTCTGCATATGAGAGAGCAATTTGGGGTCATCTCCTGTTGATCTTGAGTAGTTCTACTAAAGTTATTCTTGGGGAGACAATCAGAAAGAAAGAGAGAACAACCTGAGATAGACCTAAGAAGAAGGGTGTTTTTGGTTCCAGTCAGCTAATATCAGTGATGAAACAGATGGTTTACTGAATGCATGCTGGATGCATTTTGAAGCTGGGCTGCGACGCGGCACTGAGTGGGTAATGTTTACATGTTCTGCAGTGTGATCCCATGGGTCTTGTGAGGTTCTGAGGTTTTGTGAAGAAAGGAGATGGAAAGAAGGAGAAGACAACACAGAGAGGGAGCGTCTAGGGCAGAGGGAAGCCAGCTTTAATCTCTTTATGTGTTTTATCAATGACATTTAGCTGCACCCCCTGACCCTCCCTCCCTGTTTTCCCCTCTTTCCATTGAAAAAGGCTGCTCTGCCATGCCAGACTATTTTTATCCACCGTTTCATTACCATAATAAAACACAGGCATGAGAAAAGATAAACTCAAAGAGACAGCGCAGCCAGAAACCTGGATTTGAGAGGCTTATTTTCCATCTTTCTTTCTTGTCTTCTATTCTTTTATGTTGCTCTTTTCTTTTGGCGCAGAGAAATGGAAAGAGACATGCCTTTTCTTTCAGTCTGTGGCTCATTATAGTGCTTTTCAGGTCTGCTCCTTTGTATGGGGCCAGCCGCGCACAGGCAGAGCGGAGCAGCCGTTGGATTACCCAGACTCCCGTCAACACGTCGACAGGGTACCACCACCAAGCACTCCAGCAAACACACCCCTGCCAAGTGTAGCATGAACGTTACATGCTTTAATAAGTGTAGCTAAAGAACCATGGCAAAACTAAACCAACAGCAACAGCTGCGGCAGCGCAGACGTCAGTGTGCAGACAAAGCATCGAGGTCTTTAAAGCAGGACAGGGCTATATCATAGTAATGGACAGAATGTATTACTGTCCACTGATAATCAGCATGCAGTGTCTAGTCTAGCCACACGGAGCATCACGCCTCAAAGGGAATGTCGATAAGATTAGACATTCACAAGTGATAGAGGTAATTTTTTTGTCACTGAAAAGCTGCAGGACATTGCCTGTGTTGGAAGAGAAAAAAACAGGCATTATCTTATTGCTGAACAGTGAACATGTAACGAAAAACAACACAAAACTAAAGAAAACAATCATACAATACATGTTGATACAGTATGCATAATGAAAAAGAAACAACTATCCTTACATCTGTAGATACTGTAATTCGATATAACTAATTACAACTAAGAAGTACACAAATCAACATTGCTATACTGTATACCACACCAAAGTAAAAACACTTAATTATAAAATCACTCAAAATGAAGGAAGGAGCAAGTAGTTTATTCCATCATAGATTCATTTAAATATGATTACTGATATTGTGACAATATCGCATTGGGAACTGTGTATTGTGTACACGATTATATTGTAAGCTATCTTTAGCTTAGCACGGTATGAGGCAAAGCCTCAAGCACACAAAAGCATTCATAAGCACAATCACACTCAAATTTGGGTCGTTGGTGCACACACACATACACACACACACACACACACACACACACACACACACACACGCACGCACGCGCGCAAACACACACACACACACACACACACACACACACACACACACACACACACACACAAAGAATAAGGATGCCCTTCAGAAGGTGATGTTTACATTGAGTATGTGGGCGTGTGTAAGTATGTGCTGGTGCATGAGTGTGTTTGAGTGTGTGTAGGTGTACATGAGTGTGTACTGTATGTGTGTGCTCAGCTTGCTGACGGAGTATATATGGATATGAGAACACTGTTGCTCTCACGATGAGTGCTGCAGTTGGCAGAACAGCCCTGGAGGGCCTGTGGTCATCTATCAGAGCCGGTCTAACCTTCCTGCTGCCTCCTGGGAGAGCATGACGAATGACCCCGCTATCACCGCTACATGGGATGCTCATTAAGCCCCTTAGCTGTGGGGACGTCACTATTTCTCCCACTCGTACGCAATAGTTTACACCCAGACACCCATACTGTACAGATGCACACACAGGCACATATAAACTCACTGAATGTACAAAATATTAGAGACACTCTTAGACTTACTTTTCATGAAATACACAGATGAGGTGAATCCAGGTAAAATTCATAACACCAGATGAGTTCGAGCAGGATTTGTGCAAAACAGACTGCAACTCAATCTGAGGAAGCTGATCCCTAATATTTTGTACATTCAGTACAGTACACTTATATAGATGCATATATGCACGTGCATTTTCATATTTTTCCCACGGCGCTGGCCCAGCAGGCCCCGCTGGGGTCAGAAGATGGAAAAAGTCAGGACACTCACTCACGTTTATTGGGTTTGGTGTGAAAGAGGGCCGTAGCGAGGGATAGGTGGTACTAGAACTAGATGGTAGAGAGTTGGGATTTGAGGGGTGGGTAGGGGGAGTGACTAGGGGGATATTCGGGGTGGGGGGGAATTGAAACAGCATAGTATCACGATATTTTGTGTGGCAATATCATATCGCTACATGAAGCGAAGTATCGCAATATTTTATTATATAAATTGGGCATTCAACATGACAGGATATGACAGATTTTCAGGAAATTGTTAGTAAAGGCTCGTTTATACTCCATTTTCATACGAAAATAAATGCGTCCGTTTCAAACGGTGTAATGGTCACTGCCCAGTGCCCACATACTTTCATGCATCTTTCACGTTGGTATCATGTTAAGAAAACCACCAGTGGGCAGTAGAGAGTCAAATGTGTGAGTGTGTGTGTGTGGTTCTGCTGCGTTTCATGCGTATCCGTAAGCTTTCAGATGACGGACAGAAATACGCACGAAATGAACGCAGAGTACATCTTTAATGTAGAGTATAATTGGGCCTTTAGTCTGTCTGATTGACAATCCCATTTTGCTGCAATAAAAATGATTGAAGTGACGTTATCTTATTCGATAAAACAGATGTTGACAATGCGTGGGGGGGACGGGGGTAAGGAAGGGGTGGGGGGGGCATGCCGTGGGTCTAAAGGATTGCACTTGCTTGTTAAATAAGTTTTGGTCAGGGATTTCTTTTTCTTTCAGTGTTTCAAACATTTCATTCTTGAGGCCGATATACAAACTCACAACTCTCCAAGCATAAGGTGTGACTGTGAGCCCTCACCCACAGGAGCATGAAGCACCCAATGTTCCACTGTGCTCACTGCAGCGCCTGTGTACCCTGCGATGCCATCATGTGGATAGACAATCAAATCCCAGAGATGGCCGCTGCATACTAGCTCTCAAGACAAAACTTTATTGCAAGCAACCTTGATTAGATTCACAGTGTGGAAATTGAATCTGAAGGGCAATATTCTCTGGAGGGGAAGCAGGACAAAAGCAGCAGCCGGTGAGCTGCGAGGGTGAGAGACGACACATTAAGCCAGACAAATCCCACAGAAACATGGATTTGTCTTTCTAACCTTTAAAAGACAGAAGGCCCAAACGCCTGCAGAGGGGGCTATCACATTAGGAGCCAGTGATGAGGAGAGGAAATTAAATTTGGAGTAATGTAACCTTAACCATCTATCAGCTTGTCGCGAACATTTGTACCATTAACAATCATTACTTTCTGCCGTTTGACTCATTCACAAGATAAAATATCTGTTTGCTGATACTGAACTTTTAACAAATACTGATCTTGTCTTGGCGTCCATCACCTTCAGGCTGCATTAGTTCATCAACAGTGTAGTAGACTACTTTTATATGGAGTTCACGTGAGCCAAGCGGCTCAGTAAGCTGCAGAGCTGGTTCATGATTTTTTTAAGCGTTTACTGAAAATCACGATTTTTGGCGATCGCATTTACGCTTCAAAAATCATAAAAGTGCTGTTCATTTGAGAAGATGAACACAAAGGTCTCAGTTTCATAAACTTTTGTTAACCACAGACCTTATTTCAGGCATCTAACAAAATCCCTATACAAAAATCCCATTGCCTTCCAGACGAGGCAACCCAGTGCGATGCTAACTTGTGGGTTGGGCTACAAAAATACATCATCTCTCCGGTACTCGAGCTGCACCACAGATGAACAGATCTTAAGACGTACAGATCTCGATCTGCACCACAGATGAAGAGATCTTAAGACATACAGATCTCGACCTGCACCACAGAGGAAGAGATCTTAAGACATACAGATCTCGATCTGCACAACAGATGAAGAGATCTTAAGACATACAGATCTCGATCTGCACAACAGATGAAGAGATCTTAAGACATACAGATCTCGATCTGCACAACAGATGAAGAGATCTTAAGACATACAGATCTCGATCTGCACAACAGATGAAGAGATCTTAAGACATACAGATCTCGACCTGCACCACAGAGGAAGAGATCTTAAGACATACAGATCTCGACCTGCACCACAGAGGAAGAGATCTTAAGACGTACAGATCTCGACCTGCACCACAGAGGAAGAGATCTTAAGACGTACAGATCTCGACCTGCACCACAGATGAAGAGATCTTAAGACATACAGATCTCGACCTGCACCACAGAGGAAGAGATCTTAAAACGTACAG
>NC_139631.1:20080339-20150339 GCF_964638095.1 Poromitra crassiceps | reverse complement strand
AGAATTATAATGTCAGTCTGAGAGGATTTCTTTAATATTTAGTATATCATCCTTTCCCTCGCTAATATAGAGTGGTGGTATAGACTGGTTCGTAAGGGGAAAAGGCTATGACATTTTAAAATGGGGATTTCAGTTAAACGCATTAAATAAGGTCTGTGATTAACACTTAACACTCCGTTTATGGGAGTGGAAATTTGTGTTCAGCAGGATAATCTTCATGAACGAGGTCCACTTTTATAAATTTGAAGCCTTTTCTGAAAATCATGTTAAAAAATCACATTTACGCTTCAAAAGTCATAAAAGTGGTCCTCGTTGGGGATGATGATCCTGCTGAACACACATTTCTACTCCAATAAACTTTTGTTAACACAGACCTCATTTCATGCATTTAACCGAAATCCTCATTCTAAAATCCCATAGCCTTTTGCCCTTACAAACCACCATGGCAGCCATGTGTTACTTCCGACTCATTCCTGTTGTTCTCTATGATTACGACATGTATTATTATTGTAGTACTGCAGGTTTACCGCTAGGTGGAGGCATAGAGTTGCAGGGACAGTACTGACAACTACATATGGGGTAAGGGTGATGTGTCTCTATTCAATGGCTGCACACTGGCAGTCCTGGGATACTGGGAAGACTGTGATACAGAGAGATTAACTGAATGACATGTCGACAATGGACTCCGATTGAGCAAAGCAGTCGGCTAGCTGACTCCGATTGGAGCTGATGTTAGCTGAGAGCAGCTAGTTGTGTGTGAACATTGAGAAGATACACACATTTGCAAGTGGATATTATTTGGGAACTTAGACTACGAGTGGCCAATGCTAGCCAAGCTGCTGGCTAATAGACGCCATGCCACATGGTAGTTTCTGATGGATGATCACGGACTTCAACAATAGGATACCAAACCTAAAGAAGATAAAGAATCGTGAGTTAATAAATCTTTACCCTGTCGAGACAGAGTTCTCTTGCAAACGCATAAGTGAGTAAGTCTCACAATCAGGTCAATGCACAATGGGGCCTGGGGGCTAACGGGAAGCTAACTGTAGTGGTTCGGCTTGTGGCTGGCTACAGGCATAACTTAATAAATCATAATCATAAATAACGACCAGTGGGTAATCCCCACTAGTCAGCAGACCCTGACCCTTCATTTGTAAGCCTGGGCTTCAAAGTGGTAAACAAACACACACACACACACACACACACACACACACACACACACACACACACACACACACACACACACACACACACACACACACACACACACACACACACACACACACACACACACACACACACACACACGTATGTTTTGAGCGTATTACAGTGTTTAGAAATTATGCATAATGCTGCAGCTGGCTGTGAATGGGCTAGAAAGTAGGTTATAAACATAGTGTTGAAAAATTATAGGATAAAACACTAATTGGCTGACGGCACTCTTTTGAAAAAGTTTAGCTCCACAAAAATACAGTAAGGAGCATCTATTTTCTACTGTCATTAGCAACAGCAGAAGGTCTGAGATTAGTCGGGTAAATGAAGCGCCTGGCACCAACTTTGCGCCACACAGTTAATAAACGGCCCCTTGATTCTTTTGTCTCGGTCACATTCTTCTCTGTTCCTTTAATTTGGGTAGTTTTGAGGAAAAGTACGGTCAGACTGGCAAGCAAACGCACATTCACAAAAACAGAGAGAGAGAGAGCAGTGAGGGTGAGGTAGAGATAGCTATGTTCAGGTGCATTTTGAGAAAAATGATAAATACCCTCAACAAACACTGGAGAGGCCATTTGTTGTGCTTAAACAGTAAATCTGGAATACTGATGCAGCGTCAGCCCTTTGCAGTCAGTATATTACAGACTGTGAGCGAGGCGGGGCTAAAAACTCCTATTGTCCCTCAACATCTAGACTAGTGCCACTTCCCTTTAGTGTGCATTGAGCTGACGGGACGCATACAATAACAACTCCCAACCGCTGCACACCTGTGCCTGAGAAAAACACACTTGCATTCGCCCTCCAAATGAGACACATACCAGCCACCAAGTAGCGCCTGATGCTCGACTAAGCCCTGTGAAACGGGAAGAGAGCACTCGAGATGGGATTTGATGGGTGAGTTTGGCTCAAGGGGGTTGTCGAATAAAGATGAGAAGGTATAAAGAAGCATAGCTACATGGAGAGGTTGGGGTCAGCTCAAGGACCGGAGAGAAAGAGAAGCAGAAGAGCGTAAAGAGAAAACATGCGGGACACTTGGAATATAGAGAGCTGGATGGGAAGAGGTGTAGGAAAGAGAGAGGAGAGAAGAGGAGAGGAGAGAGTGGAACGGTTTGGATGGTGATGAGAGTGAGCATTGTATTTGATGAGAGGGGTCAAGAGGGGAAAGTGTTGACCCTGGTGAAGGGACATGTTTGTACTGAGGGGCACCGTGTGTGAGAAAAGACTTTCAAACAGCAAGAATAGATTATAGTCAATGAGAGGAGGGGTAGACAACAAATATTTTGTATCAAAGATAGGACTGCCAGATCAACAATTTGTTAAGTAATTTGAAGCGAGAGAGGACACGACATCCTCTGAGAGAACCACAGCATAAATAGATATTCTTAGAAATATCTAAAATGCACACCAAAAAAAACTACAATGTATTCACAGCAAGAGTGTCCCATACTCCCATTCAGTGAAGCAAGAGCAAGGAAGAAGCAGGCCAGCACTCCAAAATGTCCTTTCAAAAATGTAATAAGTCACCTGGGACGGCACAACGAACGTTTCAGCATTAAGCCTTCATCAGCGTTGTGACAACGCTGATGAAGGCTCAAACGTTTGTTGTCGTCCCAGGTGACTTATTAAAGTCACTTGCTCTTGTGACTTGTGTTGGCCCTGCACCCAAGTGGAACTCTTGTTGTGAGTGAGCTCGCATTCGGTGAGTTTGGACCCATTCATTGAAGCAACTGGACTATATGGTAGTTAAACGAGTCCAACGGTGTGGTACATGTTGAAACTCATTGAGAATGATACGATAGTTTGGTCTCTGGAACGCAAATTCTCTCCTTCCTACCATGCGAAACTCTGTTTTAGTGTGCAGTTTTGCAACACTACAGGACAATAAAGGACACTCTACTGTATCCAAGTGTAAGCTGTGTTTGCTTATCAGGAAGGACAGGGGAACACACACTGTGTGGAAAGTGCTGATGTACGTACCGGTATGTTAGAGACAGAAAATGGCCTTACCAGCAAGGAAAAACACAATCTATAAATAGAAACAATGTCTCAAAATAGCCCCACCATTAGACAGCAGACTACTGGCTTCCATTTTGAATAAATTGAGCATGAAAGAGGGATGAACAGTTAAGGAAGTGCCATGTGCTACAGTAGATACTCACCTCGGTACGAGGTAGAAATCACCAGAGGCCCCATGATACAATATTATTGTGATATAAACATTATGAGTATTGTGATGAGATATATTGAGATATATCACGATGTATTACCTTTTTTCAACTGTAAATTATGTCCCCGAAGGAAAACTCATACATGTAGGTAGGACATAGGGGTGGGAATCACCAGAGGCCCCACAATACAATATCAATATACTTGAGCCACAATATGATATTATTGTGATTGTAATAGATCGATACTTGGCATCTGTGTATACAATATTGCTACACAAAATATTGTATCGATACTATGCTGTATCGATTTCCTCCCACCCCACCCCTATGGCCGGCGTCTATATAAATGGCTTGCCAGGAGATTAGTGTGGTAATTCCGATTCTATCTCCAGTATTTAATGTCACATTTTGAGGCGAATCCGACATGTTAATAAGGATGTGGGAGGCTGCTGCTGTGTGTACAGTGGAGGCACAGTTACAGTAACTGTTGCTGTGACCTTTCAAACCGCTATCACTGACTAACTGCCTTTTAGAGGGATGAGAAAAGGATAACTGCCAGGAATGAAAAGCATAGGATGGTTCAAATGAAAACTGGTGGTGGAGGTGGGGGTGGGGGGGCTCAGGTGAAGTGGGTGCTTTAACCTCTGAGTCCTCAATAATAGGACTAATGCTATTAACATGACCATAATCTTTTGGTGAGCCGAGTGAGAGAGGTAGAGCTGACCTCACACGTGACCTTTCACATGGATAGAGAATCCATGTTCATGAATGGCTAACGAGCGCGGTCACTGGCTGCGGTCCAGCAGCAGTTAGGACATGTGGTACAGTTAGTATGTTGGAGCAGTATGATATATGATGGAATGTAATAATGCCATATGTGCTCAGTGGAACATTAAACTGTTCTCACATATCTGCCAGAGAAGTAGCGCCTGTGTGGCTTTCTACTTTGAACACAAAGCGAGAAAGACTTTGAACACAAAGCGAGAAAGCGTAGAAGGAGTATTTGTGTAACATTCCCCCTAAGAGAGTGGGCATCCATTCCTCCTCCAGCCTGTCTTTCATTCTTACATAAGGCTGCACTGAAAATGTGCAAGGACGCCATTTGTATTAAACACACAATGTAGGAGTGAACTCTCCCTCCTCTGATAAACTGCGGCAAAGTGCAGCAGTGCCATTCGCAGTGCCGAGTGTAAACACCCACAATCATAAATACAACTGAAAGGAATCCAATCTATTCATCAAAACATCGATACAACAGTTGGTTCAGCCATGAAAATGAATCACTTCTTTGGGTCATAAATGACTGCGTGTGCATCTTGTGAGCTGGAGGAGGGAGCTCACCTCTCCTCCCCTCTCCCTTCATTAAATCATTTATGACCCCGCAGTGCCGTGGACCACACAGTCCAGACCTGCCTCTGCCACACTGCAGACTGCCGTGGACCACACAGTCCAGACCTGCCTCTGCCACACTGCAGACTGCATGGACCACACAGTCCAGACCTGCCTCTGCCACACTGCAGACTGCCGTGGACCACACAGTCCTCCAGACCTGCCTCTGCCATGCTGCAGACTGTTCCACACAGTCCAGACCTGCCTCTGCCATGCTGCAGACTGTTCCACACAGTCCAGACCTGCCTCTGCCATGCTGCCGACCGCCGTGGACCACACAGTCCAGACCTGCCTCTGCCACACTGCAGACTATTCCACACAGTCCAGACCTGCCTCTGCCACACTGCAGACTGCCATGGACCACACAGTCCAGACCTGCCTCTGCCACACTGCAGACTGTTCCACACAGTCCAGACCTGCCTCTACCACACTGCAGACTGTTCCACACAGTCCAGACCTGCCTCTGCCACACTGCAGACTGCCGTGGACCACACAGTCCAGACCTGCCTCTACCACACTGCAGACTGTTCCACACAGTCCAGACCTGCCTCTGTCACACTGCAGACTGTTCCACACAGTCTAGACCTGCCTCTGCCACACTGCAGACTGTTCCACACAGTCCAGACCTGCCTCTGCCACACTGCAGACTGTTCCACACAGTCCAGACCTGCCTCTGCCACACTGCAGACTGCCATGGACCACACAGTCCAGACCTGCCTCTGCCACACTGCAGACTGTTCCACACAGTCCAGACCTGCCTCTACCACACTGCAGACTGTTCCACACAGTCCAGACCTGCCTCTGCCACACTGCAGACTGCCGTGGACCACACAGTCCAGACCTGCCTCTACCACACTGCAGACTGTTCCACACAGTCCAGACCTGCCTCTGTCACACTGCAGACTGTTCCACACAGTCTAGACCTGCCTCTGCCACACTGCAGACTGTTCCACACAGTCCAGACCTGCCTCTGCCACACTGCAGACTGTTCCACACAGTCCAGACCTGCCTCTGCCATACTACAGACTGCCGTGGACCACACAGTCCAGACCTGCCTCTGCCACACTGCAGACTGTTCTACACAGTCCAGACTCCAGACCTGCCTCGGCCATACTGCAGACTGTTCCACACAGTCCAGACCTGCCTCTGCCACACTGCAGACTGCCGTGACCTGCCTCTGCAGACCGTTAGCTTACTACCGCCCTGCACCAGCATGCACCGCTGCAGACCCGTTAGCAATTAATGCTCATTCAAGCACGCTCACACTGACACACAGTCAGGTCAGTATTTATTCGTAACTCCCTGCTCCTCCTCATATAAAACACGTTGAAATCTCTTCCTCACTCTGACAGTCTTCCTCCTCCCTCAGCACGGCGGGCCCCGCATCATCGATCAGCTCCTGCTCCATATGCATGAGCTCTGCAGAGGGTCTGGCAGGGCATGTTGGGGTGCAGGGATCCCTAACCCCCCCCCTCATCATGTCCGCCTATCCTGACAGCTGCTTGCTGAACGTTCCCGTGCTTATTAGTACTGGCAAATGAAGCGCCAAATCCCTCTCTCACTCCTCAAAAATCTGACGACTTTATCGACTCTGCAGCAGCAGGAGGAGGAGCACTTTTCTGTAACTTTCACTTACTATCACTGAATAAAATAGTCCCCATAGAGTCCTGTGGTGATGCGGGTATTTATAGCAGCTGCCCAGGGTATCTATGCAGGCAGAGAAGATGCAGCCATGTTGTGATGGATTTAACAGACTAGGTGCAGAGAGATGGTGGTGAGGCTTTATTGGCACGTGAGACAGATGTTACTACACATGAGGAATAAATCAGACGCTCTCCATCAGACATTGGCCTCATCTCTTTGGCCAAGTTGATAAGGTTTGACTGTCAGAAGCCTTAGTGAAGAATCTCAGCAGAATCGATATCGTTTGAGTTGACAGCCTTCACAGAGTAATAGATATACTAAATGTTTCATTGACGTTATTGTAAAATAATTAGGTTTTTTTAACCTCTTCACCCTTGAATTCCGTCTCTCCGCCTGTCATCCCCTCATCTCCATCAGCAAGCCTGAATAAGTGCAGAAAATGAATAATTGATGACTCTGCGTAACAGTATTGCAGATCAGCATTAAATGGCTGCACTGGAGCCGAGGGAGAGGCTGGTGTGAACGCTCACTTGGTATCTGGGACAATGTGTGAGTGCATGTCAGAGTCCTCTCCAGCCACCCTGCACAACACTGGCGAGAAGCTGTGAAGTCAGCACCGTTCCACTTCCCTCACATAGTCTCTCTCCCTCCTCTTCCTCTCATCACAGTTGGACTTGTCCATGACTTGTGGCCCCTCTTTGACCTGTCAGACTGCTGTCAACCTGTTCAGATGCTGCCGAAGCCAGAGGCAACCGCAATGTAGATCAGACCCAAACCCTGCTCCGACCAGCAGAGGGAGCTACACTCAGCTCATCCTTCACCTGTCCTTTATCAATCCATCTTTAAACTGAGATGTCCTGTATGTGCACTAAGCCTGCTATCCCATCTCAGTTTTCTTATATAGAGCCTCTATTGGGGAGGACAATGGAGAGCAAACATCTGGCTGGCTTACCTATCTGTCACAGGACATCTCTGCTATGATCTCATCTCTGCTGTGACAACTCCATTCGTCTCCATCCGTTTCTCCCTGCGACCTCTATTGTTCTCACTCTCTTCTGTTCTACCCGGCTACGCAGCTATATCTTTTTTGCAATTCTCATTAATCTTGCTGTTGAGGGAAACAGATGTCTGGATGTGCAGGGCGATACAGCAGGTGAACACACACGTGTGCACACACACACACACATACACAGTGTGTGTGTGTGCAGGCTTACACATACAGGATAGCAAAAAAATAAAAAGAATAATACAAAATACCTGTAACACACCCGCATTTAATTTTGCATATGCATGGGTTCCAGTTTGCATATTTAGGTGAGGGCAGTGACACAGGCCATGATGTGCTGAAGAAAGCTTAGCAGGTCCGCTCAAAACTGATGTGTAGCTTTGAAAACTTTGGGGAATTTAGTAAAATCGTAGAAAGAAAAAAGACACAACATGACAGTATATCATCTTGAACACAACAGATTTTTTTCATAGAAGTCTGGAAGTTTCTATTGTTCAAGGTATAGGCAGGGAGCTTAGTAATCTCAGGAGTAAAAGAAAAGCAGTGTGGGAGTTTAGCTACATTTAGGGCAAAGATAGAATGATCATATACTCTAGACATTTTCAAGTTAAAATAAAATGACAATCATCAAAGTGCCTAAACTAACCTTTTTATATGAAAAATGTTAAAGCCAACTGGAAATAATGTAAAACTCCTCAAATTAGTTTGCAGGGATGGGTATGAAATACAAACTTAAACACAGAATAAATACTGTACACCTCACCTGGATCGGATACTAAACGACAAATTGAAAAGCTGGGAACTTGGTGAGCTAGAATGGGTTAACATTGTCTAATATCTCTATTGGGAATGGAAGAGACTTTGACCTAATTTGACAATTCTACCCCATCTGCAGCAGCACGGTGAGATCAGGCAGGACTCTGATCAAAACGAGGGCACGATTGAGGAAAAGTGTGCATTGATTGGACAGATTATATATATCGATTTTTTTTAACTTGGACATGCCCTAACAAATAAAGGCATTTTAAACTATTGTCCTGCCTCTGTGCAAGTGTGCCTGAAGTAAGCCCATAGACTTCCTGTTATCTCTCTATTTCACTTGTTTTGATTCTTTTAATGTACAGTAATGCATTTTGCTTGTTCTTTACATGAACCTCACCTTTGTAATCTCTTTTCTTTCTGTATGCTCTTTACTTTGATCTATTTTATGTGTTTCATCTATTTTATGTAAAGCATGTTGAATTGCCTCCACAACAAGAGGTCAAGGGGCATCCTAGTAGCAGGAGAGAGAACCGCCCCCTAACTATGGCCCCAGACCTCTGGGGGGCAGGGGGAGCGAGATGGCTCTCTTCCTGGCTCTACCTCCTTCTAACTATGGCCCCAGACCTCTGGGGGGCAGGGGGAGCGAGATGGCTCTCTTCCTGGCTCTACCTCCTTCTAACTATGGACCCAGACCTCTGGGGGGCAGGGGGAGAGAGATGGCTCTCCTCCTGGCTCTACCTCCTTCTAACTATGGACCCAGACCTCTGGGGGGCAGGGGGAGAGAGATGGCTCTCCTCCTGAATCTACCTCCTTCCAGTCTTCACATGCCTGCACATCGACCACTGGCCTCACCTGGACCATACACGCACGCATGCCTCACGCGACATAGACACAAATATAATCAATAATTACTTCAATAGTTTCATGAAAAACAGACTACAATTGTGAGAAACTAAGTTCAAGCCCCTGTGAGAAAAGAAAAAGAAAAAGTGAAAATAAAAATGCAAATCATAATCTACTGTAAAACTGGTGTGATAAACATTCTAAACACACAGTCAGTATGAAATGAAATCAATAAGATTCATCAGATGAAGGATACAACGAAATGTGACTATAGCGAGATAAGATCAGATGAATGTGATGCTTGACTGGGAGACGGACAAAGGGGAGTGTGAGATAGCAGAAGGGGGGAGGGAATCAAGAAGAGCGAGCGAGTGGATGAAGTGGATCCAGTTTCGTCGACTCAGCAGGAAGCAGGAATGCAAAAATGCCTTGAATGGAGTGAGGGCAGGGGAGGTGGGGTATGGGCAAATTGATGAATGATGGGAAACCAGAAAACACTTTAAAGGGAAGACTTGTTCTGCATTGACCTTCAACTCAGCTGACCAAGGGCGGAAAGAGGCTCGCTGGATGGAGAGATGGAGGAGGAAGGAGAGGAGAGTGCGGCGGTCTCGTCGAATTATGTGTCATTCCCACCAGGGAAGAATAACATGGTTGAGCTGAGGCCATTTCTATAAAGGATTTATTAATTAATGCGAAAACTAAATGATGAGAGTCAATTAATCCTTCTCTGGGATTGGGGAATGGGATCATGTAACACAGATTTTGTGCTACGCTTCACAGGTTTTGTGAAATGGCTGCAGTTCCCTAACCTGATGCTGCCAGATGGCTTGGTATCACGTAACCATCTGGGAACGAGTCGCTTGGGAAAGCGTTTAAAAGAGGCAGGCACTTAAAAAAAATACCTAGCAGTGATTGGATGAACCGTCTGTCTATCACGTCTATCATGGGTTTGCTCTCGCTGGCCTCGCACCAAAGCCCGCCCATAGCTGCCTCACCTGTAGCACGCTGATTGGTGTGAACCCCTGGTGCTTCAGATTTAAACCAATACATTGGCAAGATCGATTTGTTTTTGTCGCGTGATCGTGATCTCATGATCTCACGCAAATCCAGCTGCCTTGCTAGTTAGCAGTTCTCCTCTATTTAATACACAAATACACCGAGTGATAAGTGAGTGAACGCATATGGAATGTGCTCAGAAGACACGTTCCCATTCCAGAAATGGTCTTCATGCTTTGACGTGAGCACCTATTAGACCTTTTCTTTTCTCACGCTTGGTGGAGGAGGCACAGCAGGTTCATCTGACTATCATATGACTGAGCAGCGTTCTATAGATTTTCTTCCCACCATTTTAGACGCCTGGGAAACCACAGCATCATACATCTATCTGTTACACATTTCTTTTGAATTGAAGGCTGGAAGAGACATAGGCCCGTTATTGATCCAGGAGCTATTTTGGTCGCAGTTTATGACCCAGAGGCCGCAGTATGGTCACACAAACAGGAAGCACATGCAAGCCACAGCACACACACACACACACACACACACACACACACACACACACACACACACACACACACACACACACACACACACACACACACACACACACACACACACACACACACACACACGCTCCAAATGCTGAAGCATTCCACCAGTGCGCAGGCAATTAAGGGTCTGTGCCTCAGGGGGTGTCGGGGCCAAAGTCACAGCGCTCTGACAAACACTTTCTCCATTAGCAGCACACTAACTGTCCTGCACAGCCTTAAGATGGGCTAGATTCTCCTGCACACTAACTGTCCTGCACAGCCTTAAGATGGGCTAGATTCTCCTGCACACTAACTGTCCTGCACAGCCTTAAGATGGGCTAGATTCTTCTGCACACTAACTGTCCTGCACAGCCTTAAGATGGGCTAGATTCTCCTGCACACTAACTGTCCTGCACAGCCTTAAGATGGGCTAGATTCTCCTGCACACTAACTGTCCTGCAGAGCCTTAAGATGGGCTAGATTCTCCTGCACACTAACTGTCCTGCACAGCCTTAAGCTGGGCTAGATTCTCCTGCACACTAGTCTCGCTGGCCAGCCTCCTCTCCCTTCCGTCCGAGGAGTCTGGTGCCGCGGAAACAGGCAACTGGGATTGATTGATTGATTGACTTTATTTGGTGATAAAAACAGGACATAAGACAACATATCACCGAGGATAAAAACACAATAAAGCCCGAAGGCTTATTTCCATTGTGGTCCCCATGGAGACAAGACAGACAACGTAAATACGTGTAACAAAGAAGTGCAAGTGGGAACATAATTTAAAACTAATACAACTCCATTAAAAGATAAATTACTAACTCAGTTTATAATTTACCAAAATAAAAAAATAAAAACTAGAACTAAACATATCAATCAATAAAAATAAAAGACCAGCTATACCATAAATAAATAACCAATTCAAGAACTAAAAAAGACAGGATAAAACGGTTTAACGGATGAGCCCTCCCCTGCTCTACAGCTGCTCTCCCATTGGAGCGACTGTTTCGGCCGGATGTCCGCTCCCAGCTTAATACAAACTCTGTCATTGGCTCTGACCATGTCAATCAGAGCGGCTTCCGCTCGCTCCTCCCTGTGTGTCGCTGTAAATAGTGCCCTGCCGCCTCAGTGAAAACAACAACGCGAACTAGCTAGCAAGCTAACGGCAGAAACCTAGCTCGTTGCTACACGCTGAAAACGGCAAATTGGATTGTTGGAAACTATTTTCCAAGGGCACTGCCGCTAAACGCCGCCCATCGCAATCCCACTATGGAGACCTGCGGCGCCAGACTCCTCGGACGGAAGGGAGAGGAGGCTGCCCAGCGAGACTACCTGCACACTAACTGTCCTGCACAGCCTTGAGATGGGCTAGATTCTCCTGCACACTAACTGTCCTGCACAGCCTTAAGATGGATAGATTCTCCTGCATTTATAGAGTCAGAGAGAAAGGAAAGGGTGGGAACATGTCATGAGGAGGCTAGAGGAGCAGGAAAGATGCAGGAAGGATACAGAGAGAGATAACGACATGGTGAATGCAGCGCAGATTATCATCTGCCCTCTGCTCCAGCTAGCAATAAGGATGAATAATCCACCTAAAAGACAAGCCGGATAATCTTTCTGAATCTGTCAGTTTCTCCATCTCCCCAAACAAAACAGGGATGGAAGAGACTGACAAAAATAACGAGACAGGAGGTAGAGGAAGTGAAATATGGATGTGTGTGTGTGTGTGTGTGTGTGTGTGTGTGTGTGTGTGTGTGTGTGTGTGTGTGTGTGTGTGTGTGTGTGCGCGTGTGCGCGTGTGCATGTAGAGATTCGAGAATATACTGTAAGAATGTCGGGTACATTTAACGGACAGTGTTTCTGTGTTTCTGACAGGAGCTAATTAGGGCCAGTCACTGAGCCAGCTGTTGGTTCTTAGCAGGGGCAGGTTAGTGACGTAAACATCCACAGCGCGCACACACACACACACACACACACACACACACACACACACACACACACACACACACACACACACACACACACACACACACACACACACACACACACACACACACACACACACACACACACACACACACACACACACACACACACAGTGTCACTCTGCCCCGGGACAAGGGCAGGGAGATCAAAGTGTTGCACTGCTCTCTTCTAATTAAGTTGAACTTTTCTCTCCTTTACAGTTGATCCTTTGGGGTTGGATAATGACTCAAAGCTTCCCAAAGTGTTTCTATTTTTAGCACTTTGTGATATATTAGGAGCCTCACGGCAGAGGATAGACGCAACTTTACAGATAAATTAAGAGGAGTGATTATGGACGCGTACAGAAGTGTTTGAGTGAAGAAGAAAAGAGAAGCACGAGGACATATGGAGAGAGTAAATGAGATGATGTCAGCGATTCGAGAGTCCTCTGTGTTAACACTAGGTGGCGACATCCGACGGCAGGCGACACTGTGCTGACTAAGGGCTGGCAGAGAGTGTGTGTGCGGTGCGTGTGCCAAGTCTACCTACATGTGTGCTTACATGTGACGGTGTGTGAGGTGTGGTTGACCTTGTACAGCTGACGCATATATGCAGATTCTCCGTCATCCTGAGCCGATATGCTTCTACAGTCTCTGAGGACCATCCCCTCTTAAACATTGGCTTGCTATCCGCATTGATTTAATACCAGGGGGGAAATGTAGCCAAAACATCGCAACAAATGTCCATTTACTACATCAAAGGCTTTATAAACGCGTGAGGTAGGAAGTTGATTTTTTCCTCATCAACCTACACAGCACTCCCATTTTCCTTTCTTTCCTGCCTACAGAAAACATTATAGGCTGCCGTAACAGTCAGAATGAGTGATGCTCCACCCCCCCCCCCCCTCCTGCCTCTCTCTCTCTCTCTCTCTCTCTCTCTCTCTCTTTTGCTCACTTAATCTCTCTCGCCCTCACTCTCTAAATGTGAATCCATATAGTGTTTAGTGCAAACCGGGAGGCTGAGGGAGGAGAGGGAGGTGTACAACTGTAAAGGATCGACGGAGAGATCTTGCAGTGTTGCAATGTGCTGCAAGTAGCTGCTGCAGAGCGAGAGAGAGGGAGAGAGGGGGAGAGGGAGTGAGAGAGAGGGAGAGAGATGGGAGGGAGAGAGAGGGGGAGGGAGAGAGAGGGGAGGGAGAGAGAGGGAGAGGGAGAGAGAGGGGAGGGAGAGAGAGGGGAGGGAGAGAGAGGGGGAGGGAGAGAGGTAGAGAGAGAGAGAGAGGAAGAGAGAGGGGGGAGGGAGAGGGGTGGAGTTGTAGTCCATATCGAAGCAGCAGGATTGATGAAGAGAGCGATGGAGGAATGTGCTCTGGGAGGGAGGGAGGAAGGGGGTGGGCACCTGGCGCCGCATCTGCTCAAGACCAGAGAAATCTCTGGGGTCAGCCAATTAGAGACAGGGTGACACCACGGTCCCCCCTGCTGGCTAGTAAATCCTGCACCACAAGACAGCCCACGTGCCTCTGTTCAACAAATGCAATGCCCCATACACCCTCCACACACACACACGCACACGCACACGCACACGCACACGCACACGCACACGCACACGCACACGCACACGCACACACACACACACACACACACACACACACACACACACACACACAGGATGCAAACAAACAATAATTGATGTGTTCTGAAAATAAATGTTATGTTTTATTGTGATTAATTGGTCTAATTCAACCATCATTGGTAAGATTGGTACGCGTCAAAACCGGAGACGACTCATATCTCATGCCTGTGGCAGCATGTGACCTTTTACAATACGGCTAAGATCTACACCCAAACCTGCCTGTTCTCCTGTACTCTCTGTACTGGCCTGCATGTGTATGTGTGTGCATGTCCTGTGAGAGAGCATTTTACAGTACAGGGGCTATGTGTTGAAATTTGAAGTCAATAAATCATTACCACATGGATTTTGAGACATGAGTATTATTACTGAAAACAAATTAAACTAAATAATCGCCTCTTTATACCGCATTTTAGATTGGGTGCCATGCAGGAGTTGATTTACGCCACAAAAGAGGAAGAGGGCGCTGTTCCTCCAGTACAAATGGAGGTACATTAACACTTCCAGAGTTTCTCGCAGTGGCAGGTCATGGAACAAGTAAAAGGCTGATGGAAAATCAAGTGCAATGATTGAAACCATAAAACTTTTGACTTCTTTGCAAAAGGAAGCAAAGGGGTTTATGGGATTACACCTGCAGCAATTAGTCAATGTGGATTTTTATCCTTAACGTGTTGCACTATTTTTAAATTTTAGACTGTATGAAAGATACATTTTATTAACTGATGCAATTAGCAAAGGGCTAAGAAGACATTTCCATTAACGATGGCGGAAAAAAACTTAACCCAGGACCAGGAGACATTCAGAAGAATTTAGACTGCGAGTTCCAAAACAAAGTCTGGGAAATCTAAAACAAATGATGTAAAGCATAATGAATGCATCTTGGAGCCTCATCTGCACCAGACACTGTTGGAGATAGATGCTACTTGGCTAGTGAACTAGCCAAGTAGTGAACTACTAGCGGAAATGATAAGACAGCTCTCATAAAACGTTTTCATGAAACTGTGAGGATGGATATGACGCTTTTTTTTCTTCCTTTCTTCCTATAGAAACAATCTTAGTTAGCAGCATCGTCCCTCTGCTCCTCAAAGCCATGAGAACTCAATAAAGCTTTGAATTTGGAGCTGCTTGCCTTGGATCATGTTTCTTTTGATATGACGAACGGAACTATGAAAATGATTGTTAGATTAACCGACTGAATGACAAAATGGTCACCAGTGAGTGATTGAAGCCTCGCATAAGATACAGGCTACCAACCAACTCACCGTACGGTACCAAGATATAATCCTTAATTTGACAATGATATACTGATGAAAATGTTCAATATAGGAATGTCTAAATGAATGAAGGTGTGATGTATGCTGTAGCATGACAGCTTTACTGGCCATCCCTCTGGAGAGCAGAGCATCAGTCTGCGTACATGATGGGATGAGTGCTGAGGAGGATCCGTCAGGTTGACACCACCTCTCCCCCGGGGCTTCAGATGAAGGGCTTTACAAATGGCTAAGCTTCTAATAACAAGTCCATGACACCAACAAAACTGTGATGACAGTTCACACGAGGATTCAATGACTCACAAAATAAGTAAGGTTTGTCATCAGATAGAGACCACCTAGGGCACAGTGTCATCATCTGTCACCCCTAATAATGACAAGCGTTGCAGTCATGATGCCCCCAAATCTAAATCCTTAATTTGCTTGCACTGAGTTAAAGGCGGCACTATGCTGCTCTAACACACGCATTTCTACGCCCCACTTTGGACCATACAGGGTTAATTCAGTCAGGAAATTCAGATTCTAATCATGGACTCAATTAGGGCTGCTGCAACCAACGATTATTCGTCGATTCTTTTTCTAGACTAATCAATTAGTCGTTTGGTCTATAACATGTCACAAAACGATGAAAAATATAGATTTTTTTGCTTTTTCCCCAAAGCCCAAGACGACATCCTCAAATGTCTTCTTTTGTCCTGACCAACAGTCCACAACCCAAAGATACTCAGTTTACTGTCATAGAAGACTAAAGAACCCAGAACATATTCATATTTAAGAAACTGGAACCAGATAATTCCACCCGCACCCCCCTTTAAAATTAGCCAAAAGAATAGTCGATGATTCATTTTCTGTCAATCGACTAATTGATTTATCGTTGCAGCTCTAGACTCAATCTTCTCCTGGCCAATCACAGGGAGACATCCTGAGCACATTAACCCAAACTAGCTAACATAAATCTTTGAAAAGGCTGACAGTCGCCTATACTGCCCCCACTCAGAGAACCGGAACTGAGAATTACAGACAGGAATATGAGCTACTGCCAGGGTTTGAATTTTGAATGAGTGTGTTTGAAATGTTATTCTTTTCCCGATGGTAGACAGAGCAAAGGAATCATCATAATCAAATCAAGTAAATGAGACCCCTGTCATCCATTACAGTGAATAGGGTGCAGAGTCACCCCGGGGTCACCCGCGCTCCTCTACTGTCTCACTCCTTTATGTTCTCACTCTCCATCCCCCTTGAATGGCTCTAACCCCAGGCTACGAACGTCTACAGCAAACACACTCTCTCGCTCTTGCTCACACACACACACACACACACACACACACACACACACACACACACACACACACACACACACACACACACACACACACACACTCTGGCTGCAGACATGCTCTGCTAATCTTAAGTTTCTAAGGTGCACTGGAGTGGAATGCCCACTCTGTATTTTGCCAGCTAGGATAAACAGAGCAAAGGCTTCTGCAAACGGAGTGGGACACAATACCCAGTCATCGCTCAAACTCATTCATTCTCAATCTCATTTTGTGCGATGTAGCATGAATGAATAAGGGATGACAGGTGGTGGGGGGACAGACAGGGAAAGAAAAATGAAAAAATCAGAGAAAACCATTATTCAAAACCATTATATATATACCAAACACCTACAAGTTACATGTATACTGTATGCCCAAACGACGTAGAACACACAGGACAGGTAACACCTCTCTCTCTACAGAGCAGAGCCTGTTGGATCGATACAGTGGTTGGGAGGCTGCACACTGCAGAGGCTCTGGCTACCGTTCATATCAGTGGTGAGGCTATGAAGAGCCAGCAGCTGGAGATCACACTCCACTAGGCCCTATCCCAGCCAGAAGGAGCTTAGGCACAGCTCACATTGGCTAACAGACACCTTTTCTTACAACGAGCTGTCCAGCAACGACTGATCAGATTCCGCTAAGAAGATATTGCCTCGTTCTCTCTCTCTCTCTCTCTCTCTCTCTCTCTCTCTCTCTCTCTCTCTCTCTCTCTCTCTCTCTCTCTCTCTCTCTCTCTCTCTCTCTCTGAGTCACTCTCTCCCTCGCTATCTTTCTTTGATGATGAGGATCCATTTCAATAACCCTGATCTCTCAATTCTGGTTTCTGGGAGTTACGTAACAGCTGCACTATCAGAATAACAATTGGGAGGAGTGATTATTAGCACAATGGGCCAAGGAGGGAGATAGAGGAAAATGAAGGGAGGGAGGGAGGATGGAGGGAGGTAGGGAGAATCTAAGAAAGCCCCTCTCTATGACACATCATTTCACCTGCTGTCTCACCAGAGGGAAACCAAACCAGTGGTGTAAATATATACTGTAGATTTGACTGTGCAGTGGAAGCCGAGCACAGACAGATGCTATGCTGCGCTTGTTTGGAGATTTACACAAACCTGTGTTCGAGACAAACGCTTCGCTGCAAGCGGCGCCGCAGTCCTACGTGTCAATTCAGCTTCATTTACAATCATTAGCCGCAAAGCACATCAATGAATGGTTTGAGTCTCTGGGGCTTATGAGGATTAGGAAAATCATGCATCCATCAATTTCTTTTATTACACAGATTATATGAACACAAATTCAGCAGGTACTGATGCTTGTAGGATATGGCTACAGCCTTAAGGGGAAAGAGGAAATCAGTAAAGCAATGCAGCAACGATCAAGCTGAAAACATGCCTAACCATCTCCCTGATAAACAATGTGGAAGGTCCTCAGCCTTAGAGTAGATTGGTCTCCTGGGGAAGCCTAGACCTCCTGCAGAGAGGGAGCGCCTGCTGGGTGTGGTTCTTTTGCTCTAAATCGTAACAAGGAACAGAGTGTTTTAAGAATAGGGGAGTCTATTATCGGCTGTATGTGTCAGGGGTTTTTCAAAATAACTTGAATGGGAGTGGTGGGGTATCTGAAAATCACTCAGTCCCTACATAGCTCATAAATCAAAGCGGAGGAGGAGGAGGCGGGAGGGATGGGGCATTGGGCTGGGGTGAGGAGGTGGGTGATTGGTTGGGGGTGGGGGCGGGTCTACCGGCCTCACGTGCGCCTTCCATTCCTGCTTTAATTCAAGGAGAGCAGGCTGCAGCTCCCAGGCAGCCACACTGCCCCAAGAGGAGAGCAGCTCCCAGGCAGCCACCCTGCCCCAGCAGGAGAGCAGCTCCCAGGCAGCCACCCTGCCCCAGCAGGAGAGTAGCTCCCAGGCAGCCACCCTGCCCCAGCAGGAGAGTAGCTCCCAGGCAGCCACCCTGCCCCAGCAGGAGAGTAGCTCCCAGGCAGCCACCCTGCCCCAGCAGGAGAGCAGCTCCCAGGCAGCCACCCTGCCCCAGGAGGAGAGCAGCTCCCAGGCAGCCACCCTGCCCCAGCAGGAGAGTAGCTCCCAGGCAGCCACCCTGCCCCAGCAGGAGAGTAGCTCCCAGGCAGCCACCCTGCCCCAGGAGGAGAGCAGCTCCCAGGCAAGCACCCTGCCCCAGCAGGAGAGTAGCTCCCAGGCAGCCACCCTGCCCCAGCAGGAGAGTAGCTCCCAGGCAGCCACCCTGCCCCAGGAGGAGAGCAGCTCCCAGGCAGCCACCCTGCCCCATCAGGAGAGCAGCTCCCAGGCAAGCACCCTGCCCCAGGAGGAGAACAGCTCCCAGGCAGCCACCCTGCCCCATCAGGAGAGCAGCTCCCAGGCAAGCACCCTGCCCCAGGAGGAGAACAGCTCCCAGGCAGCCACCCTGCCCCATCAGGAGAGTAGCTCCCAGGCAGCCACCCTGCCCCATCAGGAGAGTAGCTCCCAGGCAGCCACCCTGCCCCAGCAGGAGAGTAGCTCCCAGGCAGTCACCCTGCACCAGCAGCGCTTAGCTCCAGGAGGTGGACTGACTGAGAAGCATTCCCAGGCCCATCAACATGAGTGAGTGCCTCGGCTGGCCCTGCTGAGTCATCTGTCTGAGGGGTTCCACAGGGTCACCTGCGCCGCACCATGCCCCCCCGCGCACAGTTACACCCAAGACCTAACCCTAGACAAGGACGTGAGGGTCGGCCAAAATGTCCTCTCTGTGCTAAAATGTCATCAAACCAAAGGTGAGTGAGAGAGGGAGAGAGAAAGAAAGAGAGAGAGAGACCTGTCCCGAGCTTTGTGACGGAACGGAATATTTTCTTGTAGCAGGAGCCAATAATGAAATGGATCACTAGTCTGCCAATGTCCCTGAAGCATGGATAATTTGAAATTGATCGCTTCCACCTCATCAACCAATGAGGGTGCAGGTAAGTAAACAGGCCAGGCAGGCAGGCAGTACGAGCAGCAGGCGGCTAAGGTTGGCTCTAATGGGCTTAGTCACTGCCGCAGCACCTCCAATCCACTGCACCAAACCTGCACACACACATACAGGCAACATGCTCATACACACATCATGCAACAACACAGTACCAATAACACAGGAACTCAGGGAAGGCTCTGCTCCCCGCTTGGGCTGAGAGAGTAATTGACTGTGGAGGACAGAGGGAAAAGCAGACAGACGGAGAGGGACGGAGAGCGGGCCGCAGCCGGAATGCTGATCCAATCCCCTCCTCCGCTCTGTATCAAGACCGAGATAGCACTTGTCTTCCACTGCTGTAAATTCTCATCTGGCCATTGCAGTTTTCAGTGGCAGCCATATTAGTTCCACAGCCCTGCTCCATGTCCATTTCTTACCCATTTGAGATTCTATGCCAGCTGATGTTTTTGAACATTGGCTATCTTACCTTGGACTGGAGGTGTCTGGAGGGCTTTGTTACACATTGCAGCCAGACAATTCACAAAAACAACAAAGTAGCCAAATGTGTTCTCATTGACGGCTCTGAGTACCAGGGCCACTAATAGCCATGTCTTCAGCCACCATGGCTCTCTCTCGTCTCTGCAATGCACTGCCTGGCAAGCCACAGACACATAGGCTTGTCTAGACAGAAGCTGGGTACAAAAAATAAAATCAAACAAAATTGGGGAGTAGTCACGTCTCTGGATTAGGCAGTATCAGAGCAGGCCACAGTGTTACATGTTGACAGAGGAGTAGCTCCGGATTTAGATGATAGATGATGTCTTGGATTAGACTTTTTGTTTGTAGATTTTGGAGGGGTTCCTTCATATTCTCAAAGCTTGCTTGTCTAAAATCCCAACAATAACATACATACGTCCGGGTAGTGTAGCGGTAGATTCCCTGCCTACCAACACGAGGGTTGCAGGTTCACACCCCTGTGTTACATTACCTCCGGCTTGGTCGGGAGTCAATACAGGCATTATTGGCTGTGTCTGTGGGTGGGAAGCCGGATTGAGGGTATGTGTCCTGGTCGCTGCACTAGCACCTCCTCTGTTCGGGGCGGAAGGGAACTGGTGGGAATAGTGTGGTCCTCCCACGTGCTACGTCCTGCCGGTGAAGCTCCCCACTGTCAGGTGAAAAGAAGCGGCTGGCAAGTGCGCATGTGTCGGAGGAAGCATGATGCTAGTCTACGGCTCTACCCAGATCGGCAGAGGGTGGAGCAGCGACCGGGGCACCAGGGGGGAAAATTGGCCAAGTACAATTGTGGAGAAAATGGGGGGAAAATCAGAAGGAAATAAACATATAACTGAATACCACTTTGGGTAAATATTTAACCTTTCAGAAATTGTAAAGAGATTTGCACACAGATTCCCATGTTTACATTGCTCACAGACACAGCATTCACTGAAACGCAAAACTAACACATGCTCCAACCAAATGAGCAAACAGAAAATAACAAGAGACAAATCCATAATTGTACACGTGCTCAACAGACATCCTGAATGACACTATTGGTTTCTGTGTAAAGCCCTCAGGGCTTACCAAATAATGATCACATCGCAGTAAAACTATTGGTACGGAGAGCAAACTGATCTCTAAATGCTCAGGCTTTTCCTACCAACCCACAAGACCTATTTAGTTCCTTGGGGTGAGGGGGGACTACATTATGCATCGGTCTTGGTCTGTCTGTCCGTCTGTCTGTCCATCATACTGCAATGTTGACTCTGTGCCGCTAGGGGGCCGACGGGCCGTTGGATGCAATACACACACATTGAAAAGAGAGAGCCAGAAATGTAGAACTACACGTACTAAACACAAACCAAGGAACATAATCAGAGTATGGAGTTGTATTAAATAATTACAGCGATCGAGCTGCATGGCAGAAGCCAGCACCCTGCTGCTGGTGGAGCTGGTGAAGTTTTGCCACAATGCATCCACATACATACTCATCTTAATGGGCCCTATATATGATTTATTTTGTCCTTCTGAAACCATAATACAGTCAGAATGGCATTCAGATTCATGACTACCGTATCCAGTCGATTTGGGCCAAAAGTTAAACCTTTCCTTGGGGAACTACATTACTGGAGCCAACTGGTAGGCTCCTTTTTCTCTTGCTTGGTTTTCCACTGGGAATGGGTTGCTTCCTCTAGGGGGAGCTGTCTTATTTTAGCCCCCCACTAAAGGATGACCTATGGACTGGCTTGAGATACATCTAACTGTGCCCACCCTGTACATTCTCAGACCGGAAGTGTACGCTTCTAGACCCGAGGTGTACATTCTCAGACCGGATACATTTCTAGACCTACTCCTTCAAAAATAAAAGCCGTTAGTGCGAGTGAGGCAGGCGAGCAGCGGCCAAACACTGATGTTAGCAATAGCTAGATAGCAAAGTCCACATTAGCAAGCATGCAAGCTAACGTTTGATATGCTTATAATTCCTGGGATCCCGGGGTCTGTACCCCGGGAGCGGTGCTTAAGTGTGGGCCAGCAAGGTCTGGCCAGTGGGTAACGTAGGTCCCTGGAGGATGGTAGTAGTACCAGGACCAGGAACACAACGTTTAGATTGGAATACCAGGGGCACAAGGTCCTGGCGGGGCGGGGGTCTGTGTGTAGCCTGGGGAGGGGTGCTTAATAGTGGGTACGCACTATGTGGGGTGCTCCCACATAGTGGGATGAGGGGGCTGTCCTGGGTCTCTGAGGCCGACCATGAAGCTCACAGGGTGGATAGAGGGAGGCTGGGGTGCTGTCCTGGGGGTAGGTGGGGATGGGGTGGTTTGGCCAAGTACAATTGGGGAGGAAATCGGAGGAAATCGGAAAACAAAAACAAAAAAGCAGCTTTGCACAAAACATGACATTGTTCCATAAAAAGGAAGATGGGGATCTTGATTCTATTATTCAGTATTGTTTTGTGGTCACAAAGATGCTCTTATGCAGAGCAGTTAAAAGAAGTGCAACAGTCAGATAAGATCACCTTTAATTCCCATACTACCAAAGAGAAAGCAGCCGATATGTGAGGAGTACAAGAGGGAAACAACAGTAACAAGACAGCAAATTAAATGAAATCATTGTTACGGCCCTGAATGTTAAAAGTATCTTCAATAAGGTCGATTAGGTAGGCTACTCGTTGCCATGACCTTGGGAATAATCTGACACTTGAAAGAAGCAACTAAGAAATAAATAAAATGGTGGTTTCTCATGACTCATGAGCATGTGAGACCAATGATGAGCACGACAAAAAGCACTATTTCATACTTCAGGCTATTGACGCCAATTCAACTCAAAGGAGCTTTATAATGTGGACACAAACCCACATAAGAATAAGGTGAAAATAGGTGCTGACTGGGACAATGGGGCTTTGTTCACATCCTGACAATGCTCATTTTTCAAGAGGAGCGAACTCATCAATAAAAGTAATATGAGGACAACATTATCCACTGCTCAGCAATTGACCTGTGCTGTAATGTACCACTACACCATGAGGCCAATTAAAATGGCACTTTCACCCTTTGACGACTAATTGTTTAGCTTTTATCACAGTGGATATTCATTATGGAGCACATATTCATATACCCATAGGGATGTAAATAATCATGTAAAACACCACATACTCGACGTAACGTCGGCTGCAAACAGTTGATTGAAGAGATTAAAAAAACACATGCATAAAAGCTACAGGTAAAGCTTCAGACAGTAAAACCAGAACCTCAATAACTAACCCAATATGTTGGAACAATCAGTTGTACAAGACAGGTAAAGATAATTAAATAAATATACTAGTGATTCCGCATAATACCAAACTGTAGTTTATGAATGTAACCCTGGTTCTATGAGTAATATGAGTGAGGTGACTCGATTTGTGACTGATTTATTGTGCTGGATAAACCATTCAATTTCCTTCAGTGGTGAAGGAAACTGAAACTTATATAGAGATGTTACATGTTTCCAAGGGCACCACCGCCGCAAAAGTACCGCCACAGTGGTCGTGGCAATGATTGTATCTTTTCTGTTTGTTTGCACCAGTAAGAGTCCAACAAGATGGAAGATAGATGGAAGCAGAGAATCCACAGATTCCAACGGTATTGGTCTCATCACTGTACGACCAAAACTCACTGAGCTAGCAGCCAAAGAAAACCACTTGCTGCCGTGCCGGAAATAGTGCCCCTGGAAACAGGCAACACCTGTAACAAGGCCCTGGTTTGCAAAATGATGCACCAGTAGCTGTTGTTGTGATATTTGTTTCATTAGTGCGTGCGTGTGTGTGCATGTGTGTGTGAGTGAACTGTGTAGGGTAAATAAAAGAGGTGGGTCTATCACAGAGAAAGTGGTGACCTTGGCTGCACTGTGAAGATAGGGACACCCCCGAGGAGCAGGTCGATACACAAAACTGATGCCTGATGCAACTACAAAAAAACTAAACAGGTATCGAGTGGCAAACAAAGAAGCAAACCCGGCTACAGCCAAGTCTAACAGGGGCTTGTTAACCACCATGCATGTCAAAATCTGTCAATCAATCAACCTGTGAATTATAGACTGTGTACGACTACAGAGCTGTAGAGAGAAAACAAAGTGGCTGTTGTTGGATATTGTATTGTGTTCTTGAAAAGTGAGAGAGATTAAAAAGCACAGCATTAAAGGAGAATTCATTTTTACACCCTGGATCTTATTTCCAGCTTTAATTATGATGTTTAAGTCACCCTGACAACTTCGGTTTGATTAGCATCAGCAGAAACGATAATCAGTTTGAACTGCAACCTGAAAACGAGGAAAAGGGGGCATCTGAAATGATTGTATTTATGTCTAGTCAAAAGCTTATTTTCCGACACACAGCGGCTCATTATGGTTATTATATGATAGAGAGAACATGAATTAGCGATGTAACTTACCTCCGTGCTGCCGACAGCCTGCTCTGTTTGCTGTCCGTCACATAGATAGCACCTCCACTTTATCTCCCACTGCTCTTTGTAATCCATATATGGTATGGCCTTATTCCATACGAACGACAATTGAATTGAACTGAATCGTCCATAATCTTGAAATCAGATCATATCTATAGGCTACGCTAGGCTGGCTGCTACACAACAGACTGAGTCAACTCTGACCTGCCCCGGATGTGCTTCAGAAGAAGAAGGGAACTGCTTCCGTTTGGTAACAGAAAAAAGAAGAAAAAACCACAGAAGAAGAAGAGAAGCACATCCGGGGCAGGTCAAGGTTGACTCAGTTTGTTGTGTAGCTATGGTGTAGCAGCCTAGCTTAGCCTATAGATATGATCTGATTTCAAGATTATGGACCATATATGGATTACAAAGAGCAGTGGGAGATAAAGTGGAGGTGCTATCTATGTGACGGACAGCAAACAGAGCAGGCTGTCGGCAGCACGGAGGTACGTTACATCGCTAATGCATGTTCTCTCTATCATATAATAACCATAATGAGCCGCTGTGTGTCGGAAAATAAGCTTTTGACTAGACATAAATACAATAATTTCAGATGCCCCGTTTTCCTCATTTTCAGGTTGCAGTTCAAACTGATTATCGTTTCTGCTGATGCTAATCAACCCGAAGTTGTCAGGGTGACTTAAACATCATGAGTAAAGCTGGAAATAAGATCCAGGGTGTAAAAAAACTGAATTCTCCTTTAAGAGACAAGGAAACTAGGAAGAGAAAGAGAGGATGGGACAGAGAGAGACAGAGAGAGCAGAAAAGAGAATTCCCCCAGTGTTGACATCTGCTCCAGAAACCAAGAATGGCTGTAAGCTGGTGTTAAAAAAGGAGAGAGGCTGGGAGGGGGGAGGGGGGGAGCTGGAGGGAAGTGAGGAAGCTCGTTTGAGAGACTTAAGCTGCATGGTTATGTAAGTGATATGGGCCTCCTCTGAAACCAAACACTTTCAATCAAAGTTGGGCTGCATTAGTACCGGGGCCAGAACCTCCATCCCTCCCCCAAGCCTCGTCCATACTGTTAAGAGCTGCAGGCGGTGCCTTCCTGGATCCCATCCTGTCAGACACGCTCATAAAACACTTACACACAGCCTATCATGTGCACTGACCTTTACACTATCGTCCTTTTAGTGAGCACAAAAGGTCGGTTGATGCGTCTCTGAGAGGGGGTAAAGGTGACGAATATTAGGGCTGCATATTGCCACTGATTTCCCGATTCGATACGATTCCGATAGACAAAGCCCCGATTCGATTCCCGATTCGATATGATTCGATATTTCAGTTACAATACCAATTTTGCTTGGATATGAAAGAGATTCTCAAAGGACTAATGTTCTAAATTGTACAAGGAATGCTCTAATCTGGTGCATTATTAAAAATATGAATGTTTACAGATGTTTACGAGACTCGTTGCGCCAAGCATCCACGTGAAAAGGCATTCTATTAAAAGATCGATATTGGGATTTATGAATCGATATCAGTTGCTTCAATTCGATCGATTCGTATCAGGATTTTTTTTTTTTTTAACCCAGCCCTATTTTGCATGGTGACCACCTCGGGAGTCACTGGCTCGTATCACCATGGCAGACAGAGTGTGTGTCTCTGATGAAAGGACCGGTTCTGGCTCTCCAGCGAGGTGAGCCAAAGTTGCTATCTATGAGCCAGGCCCAACTCAGAGACACCACCTGCCCCAGGTATATCTGACTCATATCCTCCTCTTGGCACCCCCCACCTGGCCTCACACTTCTTTTTCTTTCTTCCAACTTTTCTATACCCACCCCTACCCCACCCCTACATTCTGCAGGCACAACGAAAACAATCAAACCCCATCCCAGCCCCCCAGCCCTGCCTCCCCTCCTTGGAGGTGATGAACAGCGGTACTGTGTGTCTCTCCATGACACTGTCTCTACTGCATCAGCATCCGATCAGTTTACAGCCAGCCTGGCACAGCGCAGGCTCGCTCACAGGGCGCCTGGCACAGCGCAGGCTCGCTCACAGGGCGCCTGGACTCGCACTCGCTCCACTGACTCGCTGCCGATACACAAACACAAAGTGGCGGTGACTCATTTTCATTGATAATGAGTCTGGAGTTGAAATGAGACGAGTCACTAGAGGAATAAAGTGGACTCTACGGCAGGTCGGTGTCCCTGCAGTCAGTGATTGACGGAGCAGAGATTTAGCCCCCGCCGGTCGCTCCAGAGCAGCCTGGGACTCCTCCGGGCGACACAAGCCTGCAGGTATTCCTCTGCAGTCATTACCATCATGCCTCTTAGAGGGAAAGCAGAGAAGAGGAGAGAGAGGAGCGCTGCGGAGGCAGGCAATCTCTCCGTCCTCCTGGATGATTAGTGTAGAGTGAAATGTTGCTCACTGATACCGCAGTGTGAAGACAAAGAGACAGAGAGAGACAGACAGAGAGAGACAGAAGGAGAGAGTGAGAGAGGGAAGGAGACAGAGATGTACAGAGGGACGGAGAGACGGAGAGACAGACGGCAGAGTACTACACTGCCTTATCGGGCAGCCAGGACAGGACAGTCAATAAAGCAGGTAGAAGCGGTCGAGAGGAGTAAGTAAGGAAAACATGCAGTGTGTGCTACCGTTTCCCCATGTCTGTATATATGCACAGTACATGTCTGTATATATGCACAGTGCATGTCTGTATATATGCACAGTACATGTCTGTATATATGCACAGTACATGTCTGTATATATGCACAGTGCATGTCTGTATATATGCACAGTGCATGTCTGCATATATGCACAGTACATGTCTGTATATATGCACAGTATATGTCTGTATATATGCACAGTACATGTCTGTATATATGCACAGTACATGTCTGTATATATGCACAGTGCATGTCTGTATATATGCACAGTGCATGTCTGTATATATGCACAGTGCATGTCTGTATATATGCACAGTACATGTCTGTATATATGCACAGTACATGTCTGTATATATGCACAGTACATGTCTGTATATATGCACAGTGCATGTCTGTATATATGCACAGTGCATGTCTGTATATATGCACAGTACATGTGTGCCAGGGAGACGTGGAAACGCGCTCATCACGGGGGTTTCCATGTGTGCCCCCAGCACCCCTGACCAGAGCTTAGCATGACAAGAGAAAAGAAGGGGGGCGTCTCTCCTTCCTGCCCCCCCACCCCCACCCTCCCTCTCCACCCTAACACCCCCCCCCCCCCCCCCCCCCCCCCGCTCCCCCCCTGCAAACAGTCCCGGGGTACCTTGCGCTTTTTATCCCGCGAGCGGTTCCTCTTCTTGGCCTTCTCCTCCTCCTTGTCTTTGCGGTCCTGCTCTAATTGGGCTTCTAAATCCTTGTTCTTGCGGAGGTGTTTGGCCGCTTGTGCCATGGCGCTGCCGGCGGCGGGGGTCTGGTCGTGGTCGGCGGCGGCGGCACGGCGGTGGCCAGGATCCTAAGGTGGCGGGTGGTGGGGGGGGGGGTCTGCAGTGGGGGGGCGACAGTGCTGGGAGTCCTGCCTGACGCGGGCCAACACTAAGGCTGCCACTGCTGTGCCTTCCTCTGGACACAGTCTGAGAGCTGCTCACTGCTCAGCCTCCTCCTCTTCAGCAGTGCAGTCACACACACACACACACACACCGGCGGTCCTCAGCCTGTCTGCTATGGGATGCTGCTGCAGCACTCGCTCGCTCGCTCTCTCTCCCTCTCTCTCTCCCTCTCTCTCTAATGCTCGCACACTCTTGCTCTCCCTCTCTCAATCGCTCACGTACACTTCCCCCCTGTCCAATTCTTTCTGCCTTTCCTCTCTCTCTCTCTCTCTCTCTCTCTCTCTCTCTCTCTCTCTCTCGGAGCAAGAGAACAAGGCTAAATAACAACAGTCAAGAAACAGCTTATCCACAATGACCCTTCTCTCTTCTCCTGAATGTTTACATCGCTCCTCCCTGCTTTGATATTCAGTGAAATTGCTCCGACACCCCCCCCCCCCCAACCCCCTCTCTATAAGAAAGATTAAAAAGGGATGAACTGACAGTCTGAACAGCTCGAAATCAAAGTCAGCTCTCCCTCCTCACATTGCATTGATTTTGTTTCCCTTTCCTGTATTTAATTTCTCAGTATCTAAATAATCCTGCATGCTGTGTGTCCCTCTGTGGAGGAACGCTGGGCCGGCCATACCATTTCTACCTGCTCAAATAAAGGAAATGAATGAATGAATGAACGAGTAAATGAATGAATGAATGAATGAAATGAATGAATAAATGAATGAATGAATGAATACCTCTGCTACAGGGGGGGGGGCGTCATCATCACCACAGCCATTCATACCATCACTCACAGACACTGAGGTAGCAGGGAAATAAAAACATACAAAACATGCATGTGGGGGGGGGGGGGGCACTGCCTCTTACTCATTTACACTCCTGCTCCCCCCTCCCTCCCTCCCTCCCTCCCTAACCCTCCCTCTCTGTGCTCCCTCCTCCCTCCCTCCACTCTTCAGGCGCTGCAGCAGACAGGATTGGTACCCGTGCAAGGTTGTTGGTGCAGTGTGTGTGTGTGGAAGCTAAATAAATAAAAGGCTAGTCCATAACACTCCCTGAGTGCCTATGGTAATACAGGGGGACACAGACACACTCTGCAGTAATAGAACCAACAGCACACCTACCAATTAGCCCTTGTTTTCTTTCTGTGTATTGTTGTTTTCCCCTCCTCCTCCTCCTCCTCCTCCTCCTCCTCCTCCTCCTCCTCCTCCTCCTCCTCTGGGCTCAGCTTTACTCCTTCATACAATAAAAGATATAGAGGAGGGTGCCATGAGGACAACAGGGAGAGAGGCTCTACTGCTTGTGTGTGTGTGTGTGTGTGTGTGTGTGTGTGTGTGTGTGTGTGTGGGGGGGGGGGGGGGGGGGGGGCACACAGTCAGGTGCTGATGGAGATGGCACCTGTTCTCTGGTATTGCTATATGCTTGTTTAGCTCTCTCTCTCTCCATCCCGCCCTCCCTCGCTCTCCTCAGTACCCCCCTCCCTCCCCTCCCCTCCCCTCCCCTCCCCTCTCTCCTCCCCCTGCAATGCTGCTGACGCAGGCAAAAAAGATCCTTTAACATCTCTCTCTCCCTGGCTCACTATACATCACACATAGCCTGCAGCTCACACTGTTACTGCACTCGCGAGACACACACACACACACACACACACACACACACACACACACACACACACACGCACACACAAGCATGTACACACGCCTGAATGCACATACACACACACCTGTGGTCATTTTGCCACTATTCTTTGTAGTACTGTACATCAGTTTTCATGGAAGAGAGAGCCAGAAGGAGGGGCGGCCGGTGAATGGCTGTTACTGCATTATTTTACACCCAGGTTTTTATTTTTGGTTATTTTTTACTCTCTTCCACTGGTTATTTTAGATGACTGCTTTCAAGAATGCCTGATGTAAGTAAGGTTTACACAACACAACAGGCAGGTTGTATCACTCCTCCTCCACTAACCCATTGTCTCTTTCATTCCCTTTCTTAATATCCTGCACGTGCACGTCTGCTTTTACACTTAGCATTTAAAGCTGAATGTGTCGTGATATTATTGAGCCCAATCTGACTGAAATGTGTTTCTCACAGAACTAAATGAGAGAATCCTCTTACTTTTGTCATAAATGACATTCAGCAAAATTGAGATTGTTCCCATCTTTTGCCCCACGCTTACATTCTTTGCATATTCCCCATATACACTGCATCCCCTTTCTGCCCCCCCTCTCTGTCCCTCATATCCTCATGTCTCTCTCTCTCTCTCTCTCTCTCTCTCACTCTATCTGTCCCTTATAACCTCATGTCTCTCTCTATCTCTCTCATATCTCTCTCTCTCTCTCTCTCTATCCCTCAAATCCTTGTCTCTCTCTCTCCATCTCTCATATCATCATGTCTCTCTCTCTCTCTGTCCCTCATATCCTCATGTCTCTCTCTCTATCTGTCCCTTATAACCTCATGTATCTCTCTCTTTATCCCTCATATCCTTATGTCTCTCTCTCTCCATCTCTCATATCCTCATGTCTCTCTCTCTCTTTATCCCTCATATCCTTATGTCTCTCTCTCTCTATCCCTCATATCCTCATGTCTCTCTCTTTGTCCCTTATATCCTCGTCTCTCTCTCTCTCTCTCTCTCTCTCCCCCTCTCTCTCTCTCTCTCTCTCTCTCTATATATATATATATACAGTATATATATATATATATCATATCCTCATATCTCTCTCTCTCTCTTTCCCTCATAACCTCATCTCTCTCTCTCTCTCTGTCTGTCTGTCTTCTCCCTCTGCTCCCCGGCCGAGGCGTCCCCTGATCTGATAGCAGCCCTCCATACTGCAGAATACTAATGAAGAACAGGCCTGGTGGCATTGCCTTGTGCCTGCAGTGCTACTATACAAATCATTTAGCCGCGATGACACAAACAAACACAAATACTGACGGACTGACAGCTCTGTGGCAAGAGATCCATCACAATATGAAAGTCCTGGGAGGGTGCGCCTAAATGAATCACCAGCAGGACTGACTGTGCTGGTAACAAGGCGCTTTCTGCTTATCCAAGGAGAGTGCATGGCCTTGTTATGCTATAGTCTTGCTGAGCTAATGGTCGGGGCAGTTTTATGGTGGAGATTTAACTCAGCCAGTGGGACCACTTAAAGCAGCTGGATCATCAGAGGCTGAACCCTATGGAGCAGAGGGCTTACCACACCCATTACATACTGACAACCGTACGGCCTCCCTGAAGACACACATCCAGGTGACAAGGTGGCCCTGTCGAGGTTCAAGCTCCAACATCAGCAAGGATCCACACTGCTGAAGTGCCCTTGGGCAAGATACTGAATCCCTATTTGGTGTCCTGTAGTGGACACTGCACTGATCTCCCTGGAGGGGTAATGTGAGAGAATTTCCCAACAGGAATCGATAAAGTATCCGATTATTGTCATTATCATACACTGAATGTGCAAAATATTATGAACTCTTACTCTTTTCATGCAGAAAAGCACTGATGAGGTGACTCCAGGTAAAAGCCAGTTGTTTTCCCTTCTATTATTTAATCTATATCCATCACAAAGGAAGAGCTGTAAATAATAGAGAAGTGGGGGCGTCTGGGTAGTGTAGAGGTAAAAGCACTCGCCTACATACGTCCTGCTGGTGAATCCCCTCGCTGTCAGGTGAGAAGAAGTGGCAGGCGACTGCACATGTATCGGAGGAGGCATGTGCTCAATCTCCGACAGATCGACAGAGGGGGTGGTGCAACGACCCGGGGGGGGGGGGGGGGAGTCTATTTTTATTTGAAAAATAGACTTTCCAGTAATTTTCCACTGTTGTTGTAAGACGAGTTGACGTCTTCTATGCAGTTTTAACGTTTTAGTGAATAGTCGAAGCTTTGACAGTGACGGCTGCCATTTATTATAGTCAGTGTGCCATTTGTTTGTCCGAGCGAGCAGCAGATAGCTAAGGAGGCAAGGCTTAAGCCCAATTTATGCTTGGTCTGGCGACACTTTTGAAAGCGTTGCCGACAGAAATGAGGACTTGAGTCGACACAAGTGTCGATGAGCAGTGTCTGCTACCTAGTGACATTTCTAGTGTCGCTGACTACGTCACATAGTGTCGCGCAAGTCTGATTGACGGCAGACGCGCATGACTTCCTTGTTTTGGTTTTGCTGAAATGAAATGAATGAATGTGTCCCCGCTATTTTTATCAGCCTGTCCTTGATGTATGACTTCATGGAAATCACAAAGAACCTCGTGACCAATTTCCTAGAGAGAGGATGTGAGTTGTGTGGTTGTGTGTTGTTATATGCGGCTGCAGCCAAGTACGTTATATCTTGCCTCCAACGTGGTTTCACAGTACATTCCCTCTCTTCTCTTGGCTGTCTGCACTTATAGCGTTCGAGTGTCACGTGACCATTGAACCGAGGCGAACTTTCACTGAAGTATAAATGCAACACCAAGAGCGACACTTTCTTTTTCGTCTGCGACTATGTGCTGAGCGACACTTTCTAATAAGTATAAATTACGCTTTAGTGATAGGTCAATTGCTCAACTGTGCATGCTCAGAACGGCTTGCTCTAGTGATCACGGATGACATCACAATTGCTCGAGTGTCATCACTGATGACATCACAACTGCTCGAGTGACAGCTTCATTCACAGCAACATCTCATCCCCCCCATAGACATATATAAAGGCTAGATGGCTTAAGGCGGAGTCACCAGCGTCGTTGAACGGCCGCCATCTTGCTACGGTAGGCTTTCTGGTACGTTCTGTTCTATGGTAGCTGTTGGAGGGTGAGTGACCGGATGCCTGCACAGACAAAAATACTCATAACTCGCTGAAATCTTGACAGATTTACAAACGGTTTGGTTTATTACAAGCATATTCCGTTCCCGAGATACGTCAAAAAAAAAAAAAAAACACTAAAAACACTATTTTTCTGATGGGCTCCAAATTACACCAAAATTAAACCGAAGCATCTATGCCATGAGAGGGATTCAGGCACAAGGTTTCATGCAGTTTCATCCATTTCCCTAGGAGTTATGATCATCTGATGTGATAATACTAACCCAACAACAGATGCTCATAGCTCCTAGCAAAATGGATGAAACTGCATGAAACTAGGTGCGTGAATTCATCTCATGATGATGATGCTTCGGTTTAAGTTTGGTGTAATTTGGAGCCAAAAATAATAATAAAATGTTAGCGTTTTTTTAACCCATAGATACATGTATATATAAAGCTGTGGTACCGTAGCAAGATGGCGCCATGCGACGACGTCGCTCTCCATTGACCGGCAGCGCGGGTAAGCCATCTAGCCTTTATATCTATGATCCCCCCAACCGACGAGGAAGGCACAATTGCTCAATTGACATCAGTGATGACATCACAATTGCTCAAGTGACATCACTGATGACATCAGTGGTGACATTACATCACAATTGCTTGAGTGACAGCTTCGTTCACACCCTCAACTAGTCTCCACCTTAGAAATTGAGCGTGCGAAGCACGCAAAACTCTAGTTTTACTAAAAATCTGGTGAAACTCCAAAACAGCAACAAAACGAAAAACTCATACGCCAGTGCAACATCAGACTCATCTTGATGGAACAGGTCACGAATTCATGTTGAATCGATTCAACATGTTGAATAGGCTGGAAAAGCTGCCGACGACAGCCAACGTTGTGGGACACACAGCACATACTAGAGGGTCAGACGCCCAGACATCATGGCCGACGCCGACGCCAACTAGTTGGCTGTTTCTGTTCTCGGCTTTAAGACAATTGATGTGTGGATTGTGCAAAAGGGGCAGCAACTCAATATCAGGAAGCCGGCCCTAATATTGCCCATTCAGCATTATGTGTATGTGTGGTCTGTGTGTCATCATCTAGCAGGGCCAGCATTTCACTGGGCACCCAGTGGGTCGACCCTCCCTGAGGTGGTCCTGTGCGGGGCAGAGAGGGACAGACCCTCCCTGAGGTGGTCCTGTGCGGGGCAGAGAGGGACAGACCCTCCCTGAGGTGGTCCTGTGCGGGGCAGAGAGGGACAGACCCTCCCTGAGGTGGTCCTGTGCGGGGCAGAGAGGGACAGGTTGTGTGGACCTGGGGGGAGAAGGAAACACACAGCTAACTGCCCAGCACCTGCCAGCACATTAGCCGCTCCACTGCTCCTCTTAAAACAGTGGCCGGGAGACGACAGGGCCTCACACACGCACGCACGCACGCACGCACGCACGCACGCACACACACACACACACACACACACACACACACACACACACACACACACACACACACACACACACACACACACACACACACACACACACACACACACACACACACACACACACACACACACACACACACACACACACACATGCAGATATATAAACTCCCCACAGTGAAAGAGACAGGAGAGACAGCCTATGCAGCGATATGGCTCAGTTTGAAACGGGATGGACTGCTGCAGAAAGGGCTTGCTGAATGCAGCAGTGACTAGCAAGCCTCCTCTTCAAAAGCCACATTCTGGATGACTTCTTGACTGTGTGTGAAAGACATGGCTGTGTAGCAGCAGGCTGAAAGAAGTCACTCACTAACGACTCGTGGAAGTAAAATGTCATTTTTACACCAATTTACTCCACAGGTGTCGAGAGAGAGAAAGACTTGGGGGAATATCCTCATTTCCTGCTCTAATTTAGTGGCGCTCTTCATCAGAGACAGATCACATGGGTGTGCGGGTCTGGAGAACACTTCTCAAATAAACACTTCATTAAATGGGAGAAGGGCCTAACGACAGGCACCATGATAGCACATCTCTTTGCTTTAGATCAATTAGCTTCACACATCAGCTGCAGGCTTTCTTCCTTATCTCATGTACAGATACAGGCTGGCCTGCTGGCTTCACTCATATGGACTGCTGCTGCTCACCATCTCCAAAAGAGGAAGTGTCTAGTGGAGCTGGCAGAGATACTGTGAGATACACACAGGCCTGTGTCATCCTCTGCACCATCGACTGTTGGCTTAGCAGAGTTATTTTAGAAGCACTGTTAGTCACCATCAACTACTGTAGCAGGCAGCCAGAATGAGATGATGGAATGGACTAAAAGCCCTGCTGCTGTGTTTTGTGCTACGACGGTACTGGGTGAAGTGAACACTGCAACGCATTTGGTGATTTCAAGTGGATCACAGGATCATAACACTGCCTGCCCTCTTAACCACGTGAAGCAGATCATGATTGGTCGTCACAGAAGGCAAGAAACATTGAGCAGAGAGGAACAGAGGTCAGATAGCTCCCTCTATTGATACATATGGGTACTGCAACAAAGAGGGACAGGGACATTCAATGCTTGCGTCTACCATCAAACATCAACAAGGTCTTGGTATTAATAATAATAACGCACTGTTGTGATTTGCTCGTTTGTGAGCCTATAATCAAACAAACAGATGTGATGGTACATTTTAAATCGACAGACTAACAGCCACCATCAGGGAAGTGTCTCACAGCACAAAGACAACAGTGACGATGGAGACAAGTGTGGCCGAGTCAGAAGTAATCCATCTCTCAGATTGCGCCATGGTTCACAGCGCCCCCTGTGGGCACTTGCAGTATTGTCAGTGAGTGTACACTACACACACACACAGCATGGCTCAACGCTGCACTGCACCACACAGCCAACTCGCAGCACTGCCACAGGACAGCCCAGCTTAGAGTGGCTCTGACAACACACATAACTAATGCTGTGTGAGGATGAGCAGACCTCTGCATTTAAGACACGCTGTTCAAGCCAAGCAGCAGACAAAGCAGACTAATCTGTCACAACAACTCGCAATGTCAAGTCCTGTCTGTCGGGCTTTTGCCTACCTCAGCTTTAACTGGAATATTTTACTTTCAAATTTTGCAGTTGAAAATATAACCGTAATCTCTTTAGGTGACAAGCTGGTCCACATCTCTCCGTTTAGAATCTGATGGAGAGCTGCAACGATTACTCGATTAGTCGATGGACAGAAAATGAATCATAAACTATGTTTACAATCATTGTTTTGTTTGTTTGTTTGTTTTAGATTATTTTGGGGGCATTACGCCTTTATTATATAGGACAGTAGGCAGACAGGAAAGGCGGGAAGAGAGAGAGGGGGTGACATGCGGCAAAGGACCACGGGTCGGATTCGAAGGCCGAGCGAAGGACCGAGCCTTCGTGGTACGTGTGCTACCAGGTGAGCCACCAGGACGCACATGTTTACAATCGTTTAAACAAAATGATCTTGTCTCCGATGACAGTAAACTGATTATGTTTGCGTTGTGGACTGTTGATCAGGACAAAAGAAGACATTCGAGGACGTCTGGTCATCTTGGGCTTTGGGGAAAAAGTGATGGACATTTTTCACCATTTTGTAACATTTTATAGACCAAACGACGAGAAAATAATCAACAGATGAATCGATAATGACAACAATAATCGTTTGTTCCAGCCCTAGTCTGATGAACATTTAGCCACCATCCTTCCGCTGTTGACATTTGGCTAGTGTAACATGACAGAGGATAAAGCAGCTGAGCTCAGAGAACCTGAGAGACTCCTTTAGTGAGAGACTCTCTCTCTCTCTCTGTGTCTCGGTGTCTCTCTCTCTACGCTGGCACTGAACCAGAAGAGACAGTACTGATTGGGAGTGCCATATGGCAGGTAACAAACCAAGGGCGGGCTGCATGTCCACTCTGTCCTGTGGGCCAGGCAGCCTGCCGCCGTATCTAAAGGGCTCATCTGATCTGGCACTGGACACTAGGGAAGTACGTAGAGCAGAGGCCCGGTGTGAATACGCCATAGCATATTACTGACATCATCACTAGCACCCCCCACTGGTGTGAGCAGAGTATTATCATAAGCACAGAGTCAAGCAGTGAATATCAGCCAGTCAAACCAAGTGGGGATGACAATGGCCTTAGGCAGATTGACAATCACTATTGTTGCGTATGGTAGCTCTGTCAAACTGTAGCACAGTAGTGTGTAGGCAAAGAAATAATAGCCTACTTTGTTGTCAATTGTCTGTTGAAAGAGGGGTTGCCTGGTGAATATAAAAATTGCATAACTGCCTTCATCTTTCTTACTGAGGGGCCATTTCAATGGAGAACAATGATGGAATCTGATCATATTTGGACCATTTCTGGATCAAAGCAGCAAAAATAACTCGGAGAAATCCCTTGTTTTTGTAGTGTTGAGGTGAGTCCCTGACAAAGAATAAAATAAACCACCATCTGTGAAGTGTGAAGAACAACAAGAAGAAATGCAGAGGAATTCTCACAGAGAAGAAGGCAGAGCTCGGCTTTCCCAAAGTAATTCGATGAGAGAATAGAGGCGTTGTTTCGTCTCTCATGCACAAACCCCAGTCAGCGATTAAAAAGCCCTGGAGAGCAGTTCTACAAAGACGACAAAAGTTCAGAGAAGCAACTGTGTATGGTACAAAACAACTGACTTATTTTTTGGCTTTAAGCTAGAACACTGCACTCTCACGCTCACCAGATCAGCCACTGTACTTTCTCAGAGACTTTAACCGCTCTGATCGAGCCCCGCCCGCACACTCCATCAGTACATTGACTGTCCAACGAAACACACGCAAATTCTTGATTGGTGGTTTGGCAACATAGCAGATGCTAATAGAGTGCTATGCCGGGTGCCACTGGGGAAGTCTGATCATAATGTTATTCATCCCAAAATACAGAGCTGAAGTCAAACGAGAGCAACCTATTATTATGGACATTCAGCTGTGGGATGCAAGGAGTGAGGATATGCTTCAAGATTGCTTTGATGACACGGACTGGCAGTTGTTTTTCAACTGCTGTAGTGACACTGATGAACTGACAGAGACTATAACTGAATACCTGAACCCAAAACACCATCAGAGAGTGTATTCTAATAACTAAATAGAGGCTACTGCTGAAATGTGATTAAGGAGAGCAGAACTGCTTTCATTAATTCCCATGATACAGATAATTTTGATATATTCACTAAGACCACAGATAACTCTACAATTGTACTGACAGAGCCAGACGTAGCTGCCAGCCTAGCTAGAATAAAAGCTATTATTGAACGAATATTCTGTTCCCAAATCATGGAAACTCTCCAATATTATTCCTGTCCCTAAGAGGCCCAGAGCAACACACAGAGCTCAATGATTTTAGACCGGTTGCGCTGACCAGCATTTTATGTCAATGTATAGAGAGACGGTCATATAGCCAACCATCTTTCAACATCTCTTAGTGAATGGTTTGACCCACTTCGGTTTGCATATAAGAGGGGCCAAGGTACTGGAGACGCAACATTGACATGAATGAATACTGTTAGTAAACATCTACAGCAGCCTATGCCAGATACGCATAGATAGATATAGATTTGAGTTCTGCTTTCAATTGTATGCAGAGACATACTTTGATTAAAAGGCTTTGTGACATTAACACAAACGGCCGTATCATAAAGTGGATGAAAGAGTTCCTCACAGATAGACCACAGAGAGTGAGGTGCAGTGGTATCACTTCTGAAACAGTTATCGTGAATACAGGAGCACCTCAAGGTTGCGTGCTTTCACCCGTTTTATTTTCTTTATACACTAATGAAATGCACATCATGAATGAAATCTGCCAATCTATAAAGCTGATGATATGGTGTTAGTTGGCCTTATGTCGACAGGGGACACAGCTAATCAATCTACATATTTCCACCATATTGATTAACTTACTAAATGGTGTGGAGACGGTGCCCTTTTTTATGAATGGAAATAAAACTAAAGAGCTGGTTAGTGTGACTCACCGGAATGCCTGTCATGATTTCCCACCCATCTTGATTAACGGCCAGCCTGCTGAAACATTAGAGGAGTTTAAAGATTTAGGAACGTTTTTTGATCGCAATTTAAGTTTCACAGCCAACACAGAATACATCTTTAAAAAAGCAATGCTGCATTTGTATCTAATCAGGACATTGGATTCATACAAAATAACTTAAGCAAAGCTATTCTAGAGGCTGTCTACACAAGTCTTATAGAAACTGTTGTGACTTTTGATATGTGTACATGGTATGGAAATCTAGGGGCTAAGAACAAAAATAGACTGCCCTGAATTACAAACATGCAGAGTAAAATTACTGGGAAAGAACAGAGACTACTGGGATGTATTTATAAAACACGGGTGAGACAAAAAGCCAGACAAATTGTGTCTCATCCTGTTAATCTCCTTTTTACAGAATTCACAAAATTGTCCTTGGGAAGACGCTATAGAGTCCCTGCAGCAACTTTCATACTGCAGTCTGCACCAAATGCAATAACTCTGCTAAATTCATAAACATCATTCACAATCATATTGGAACCACGTCCGTTATTGTTGTCTGTACTGTACACAGTCTGTCTGTACTGTGCATTTTATTCTCTGTTGTATGTACTGTGTATTCTGTCGTTTGTTGTGTGTATTGTGTATTCTGGTGTTTGTTGAATGTATTGTGACTTTTACGTGCTCAAACAAACCTGTGAAGCCAAACACAAATTTCCAGATTGTGGACAATAAAGTAGAAGTGAAATTCACTGATCAGACCCTTCTCTACACTACCTGGCCCATGAATGACCACTGAGGAGATGAAGATGGACAACTGAGTGAAACAACAACAAGCAAAGGTAAGATAATGTGATCACAAAATAAACCTCATGTATCCAGTTCACTCCTGCCATCTAGTGGTGTCATGGTGCACATGGATTTGAATGCTATAAAGCGGTGGAGTATCAGACCAATGCTGTCTGTGACACTCGAGTTGACAGTTGACTGATAAGCTTCTTCTACCCAAGGAACACCAACAAATGCAGTTCAATCAAAATGTTGCATTTGTTACTGCAAAATTATCTTTCCCCGTCGTGTTTTGTCTTTTTTGTCAGTGGTCGTCAGAGCAAAACCCCCATGTTGTGGGTTTCAGCCTCAGGGCTCAAGGGGCTCCTGAAAGGCGTCTGTGGTTGGCCCGCAAGATGATCGATGGAATGTGAAAAAAAATAATTTCTAATATAAGTTTATTATCGTGTCTTTTATATTGATATATGCCCTTTTCCTGTGAAGTAATCAATATTATGGAACCTCTAGGCTTCTTCCAATAACTAATCAAGTAAAGTAGCCTGAGATGCGAAAATAAAAAACCTAATTTAGTGTCAAAATTGACCGTGCCATGCGTTTACACTTGCAGAAGGGGGTTTGCGAGCCAAAAAGGTTGAGAACCAGATAACAAGTGATACTGCCAACACTTTCAAGCCATTGTTGAAATTATAAATCAACAATCCAAATTTGATGCAATTACGACAGTTGAAGTCATGTTATTGGGCTTGTATAGAGTGCTGCAATTACTGCATGCTGTGAAGTTGAACATTAATAGTGAAAACATCCAGTGCTTTGGCACAGCAGCACGACAGCTAAACCTCCCTGACTGAACCACAAGGGGCGTGAGAATGATGTGAGGACGGAGGAATTTTGTGTGGAGGTTGAAAAAGGTTCTGTGTGTGAGGTAGAGAGACATGATTTACTACCTCAGTTGGAACACAGAGGGGAGGGGCGACGATGCCAAAGCCCTGGGAGGCCGTCCAATCAGGGCGCAAGATCATCAGATTGACAGCCGTGTGTGTATTTGGCAGGGTTTTGCACTAATTCACATTCAATCTAATCAATTCAGGAGGTGGAATTTCTGAAATCCACCGTTGTATTTTGGTTTTCCTTAATAGGTTCATACGTCCTATCTTGAATGAACTTATTGAATTGCCTTTTTTTTCCATTTCAAATGCACTGCATTGAAGTGACCTGACCGCAGCCCCACTGTGTGCAGGTAGGTGGAGTCAGTAAGACCGGCTGAGGAAAAGAGCTAAGGTATTAGATGGAGAGAGTGAAGGGGGACTTGGCAAAAGAGGGAGAATGAAGAGAAGAAAGGAAATGGGACAGGAAAAGGAGCAGGGAGGAGGCCGGAGGCTGGTGCCACTCGGAGGTCCCGTACGGTTTGAGACGCGGCCCCCAGAGTCCCATTCCCTTTCCCACCTCCTCCCTTCTGCCATTCCTCATCTCCTCTCCGGCCCTGTCTCTTTTCCTCTGGGTATTTTCCTTTCATAGACTCCTCTTACATAGCTTCCCCTTACTCCTTCATTACGAGAATTATTCCATCCTCCCCTCCACTCCCATATATCTTTTCCCCACAGGTGGCCAACCCCACACCCAAAACACCCTCCCATACCTTCTCGCTATGTGGTCAGAGCTGCCATGTCCCACCTTGGACAAATATCCCATTAGTACTAGAATAAATGCTGGATACTTGTTCGCACAAATCTACCACTGTGGGAAATGCCAGAAATATCCCTCAAACTCGACTCCAACCAATTACGTTTAACCCAAATACAAGAACATCTGGTGATATTGTGTCAAACCCTGGAACCGGTATACCCTCTGTGGCCTGTTAGAGTAATTACTGGTTCTTTTTTACAAAGTGTAACTGGAGCCCAAACCGACAGACAGTGACTCCCCTCCTGACACCCAGAGAGTCCCCACTTTGTCCCCAATCTGTTCCTTTAGATGTACAGCCCGCCTCCATCCACCTGTCCCCTTTTCTTCCTTTCTAATCAGGCGTCCCTGCCAATCAATTGGATCACCATGACAACATGTCCCACTACGCCCCCTACAAACACAGCCACAAACCACCCCGCCGCCGCCACTGCACCCCCCCCCCCATAAACAAAAACAACAGAGGAAAAAAATGCTGAATTCCGACAGCTCAGGATTGATGAGGGGGAGTCCTGTCAAAGGCCAGATATTAGATTAGAACTGGAACACACACACAGACACACACACACAGTCACACACACACACACACACACACACACACACACACACACACACACACACACACACACACACACACACACACACACACACACACACACACACACACACACACACACACACACACGGTGAGAGAGCCACAGCTCAGAGGCAGCAGGTGCTCTTGGTTAAACCTTAATTACATGATCTCTGATTTCTCTAATTGATATGGTAATGACTATGTAATTAATGCAAAAGCAGAAATACCAGCAGCGCTCTTAATGAATGGATTTATTTGATTAGATATCCTCCTGCATATTTATGCATGTTGGTATACAGGGGACAGGAAGAGAGATAAAATGGTTGTTTGTGATCGTTGTCACAGTGTTGCTACCACACAGGGATGCAAGGACTGTGCTGCTAGACGTGACATAATTCAACACACACAAACACACACACACACACACACACACACACACACAGATGCACAAGCACACACACACACACACACACAGATGCACAAGCACACACACACACACACACACACACACACACACACACACACACACACACACAGATGCACAAGCACACACACACACACACACACACACACACACACACACACACACACACACACACACACACACACACACACACACACACACACACACACACACACACACACACACACACACACACACTAATGCAGCCGCTTGCAAAGAACCACAGTAAGCAAAGTAACTGAAGCAATAGACTCACTGCTTTCTATTGAGTAAATTATTCTAGTAAAGTCCACTAGAGTAGTTATTATGGGATGAGACCAATTAAGCTCTACTGTTTTACAGGTAGGTGGCGCTCTGGGGCTGTGTCACACAGCAGACACAGTTTGCATGAATGAAGATGATGGTTATGATGAGCATTGTGCGCTGCTGCTCCTGCACCGTCTGTCATTTACAAATCAATACTCAACAGTAGTAAACTTTGGTCTCTGTTTGAAAGGTATAAATTTGAAAGGTATTTATAATTTATAAAGGCATGTGGTTTGAAGACAACTCTCGTCTGCTGAGAGCTGCTGTAATAAGCTGTTACCCTGATGCCCCGTACACAACACACACACTCACAGAGCTCTAAGTTACTGAATATACTTCATCACTGGCAAAGGGTCAACAGTGACAACTAGATCCTGACCCAAATGCAATGACTCTCTGCCTGTGTGAAGCTCTGGGCCTTGACGGCAGGGAGAAGGGCGGACTCTAGCGTGACTAAGTCACCTTTTGGGGAAGAGAAATCATTTGTCTGCCGTACACCAGTTGTTCCCCCCGCCGCTCGCCGACTCCATACGTCTCTCCCCTCCTCTCGCTCCACGTCTGCAGGGATGTTTCCTGGGGAGCCAAGTGAAACCACATGTTGGCCCTGACCAGGTGTGAAGAGGAGACCCTGAGCTACTCCATCTTCTGCTGACCGCTCTCCAGCTCAGCCGCCACACACACACACACACACACACACACACACACACACACACACACACACACACACACACACACACACACACACACACACACACACACAGAACCTTGGACAGCAGACCACCTACTTGTCTTGACACTACTTGTCTGTCCTATTCAGTCCAGGTTTGCAAAGGAGAGAACAAACTTAGGGTGCTTTCACACTGGTGCCCCGGTACCGTTCCCGAGCACACTTGTCCCCAAATTGACCCCAGGTCAATGTCACGTTCCGTGACAGGGTCCACTTGAAAAGGTGGTGTGGGGAACGCTTTGGCGTGCCCAGCGATGGAACACTTGCGAATGTGAACGCCAACCGTACTGAACCACATAGACAACACACGGGCAAGGATACACTCCAGGCATAGTTGATGACGCAAGTGTACTCTGCAAGTGTTCCATTCCCAAGCGGGGAAGAAATTGTGTAATGTGAAAGCTGACCAGTGGGGTCGGGATGAGGGGAGGGGGGCAATCGCACTCTAAAGCACCCTTAAGGTCTAAAACTGAATGAATGAATGACAACAACATTTAGGCTGGAGAGTGGTAGAATAATGGTTTCACAATGACAAGATAAGCAAGAGATTGTTGTGGTTAAATCATTAATATAGCCTAAGGATCTCTCCGGGAAAATCAGCTATTGCTCATATTAGTCATATCAGTTTTATATCATATTCATATCAGTTGTTTCCCCTATCAGGATGTTTTTGATGAGAGCTTTGGCTCAAAGATCAATAGCACATCACTCACATCTGATGAGAAGGATGGCCTGTGTTTCGGTCTGAAGAGGAAGCCCATTGAGAGGCCACTCATTTCCCCACTTTCGGGAGGAGGCGGGGGGGATTTCCTCCTCACTGGCCAGGGCACTCTGCAACAAATGTCCATCCTATAAATGAGTAGCTTCTCTCCAAAGTAGATTTCTCTCAATATTAGAATCATGTTTTGGCATTAGGCAGATCACAACACTAGCGACAAGATAAATTAGGGCCACGTTATTCAATCAATCATGTTAATTTATATTTAAAACAAGTAGCTATGTTATCTCAACACATTGTCACCCCCCCCTCCCCTCCCCCATTTTAAGGTGTATCCCATATTATTAAATAACTTGAGATGGACATGTTTGCAGTGTAACGTTAGCCGCCTCGAGTGCTGCTTCAGGCCTACAATCTAGCATAGAGAGCTAATTAGGCCATGCCACTCAAAATGATTATATTTTACAAAAACCTCCACGCTTGCTTAGCTCTGGATATTCTGCATACATACACCCTTTAAAACCCGACTACGGTAAGTTACTTCCACATTACACGCCATTGTTTTGTCGAACGGCACGCTCCACTTGTCCCACTGTCTCCTCACTGGTTGCTAAATGCTACCCAGTTACTGAACTGGTTAAATTGGTAACTGGTTAGCATTAGCAACGAGTGATGCCACAGCGCTGCAAGGGGGCGAACTCTCCACGTGCTGTCCTACAGAGACGGGCAGGAGAAAAGCTAATACCATTAATGAACGGTGGAGCGTAGTTGGTTAACTAACTTACCTCTGAATAATGTGTTTCTTACGGGGCCACTTGGGCCACGGTTGATGGATGGCCTTACAGAAGCCGGGTCAATTAGCCGGGCTGGCTTTCCCTGCATGTCGGCTGCAGACAGCACGGGGAGAGACCCCACCTCTGTCACCCGGTCGGGCTATAATTAATCACCAGTGTGGGGCCTTCTCACCTTGGACCGCCGTACGCAAAACAGCCAATATGCGCATTTCGGCCAAATTACATCCCCACTCTTTTAATCTTGCCAACTGTCAATATTATACCCAGAGGAGGGAAAAAGATCATGACATAAAAAGTCTTCCCTTACGACAAAGAACTATAATAGGCTAATCCTATAATAGGCCTATACATTTGAGAGGGAGAGCCTATTATGCAAATGCCCTAACACTGCACAACTGAACTATTAAAGGACTATTACAGAAGATAAAAATACCATAAGGTATGATTAGGTCACTATAAATTGCCAGTTGAGTACCACAGACTGGCTCATAAGTCCCCATAGGAATATTATAGGAATTGATTTATCATCAGGGAAGGCGTTTGTTCGCATTTGTTCAACAACAGACCACAGATGTATAGCTAATTTAGACATGTTAATTATGCAACTAATTAAAAACAAGTAAAAAAAAATTATGCATAATATGTATCTGTCACATTAAAACTGAGCAGTTGTCTTAGTATAGGTAAAGAGTACAGGTACAGGTAAAGACAGGTAGAATGGGCTCTCAGGATGTTCTTGAGAAGTGTGGGCATCATAGGAAGGCAACAGCATACTTTATGACTTATATATCTCCTATTCTGAGTGCTTCAGCCTGGCTTCACCTCACCTCTCATATTGGCTACTGTACTATGCATCTCTCTCCCCCTCTCTCTCTCTCTAGTCTCTCTCCCTCACACACACACACACACACACACACACACACACACACACACACACACACACACACACACACACACACACACACACACACACCACAGATTGAGAGGCAGGGACAGAGACGTCACTCTGTACTTCTGTGGTGTGGACAAAAGCAGCAGGCTGACAGATGAGGTTTGTGTCTGGGGGCAGGGGAGGGGAGCTATGTGTTGCCACTGCTGTGGTGTGTGTGTGTGTGTGTGTGTGTGTGTGTGTGTGTGTGTGTGTGTGTGTGTGTGTGTGCACACGTGTGCATGTGTGTGTGTGTGTGTGTGTGTGTGTGTGTGTGCATGCTTGTGTGTGTGTCTTGTGTTTATGCTTATGTGCATGCATGCATGCATGTCTGAGTGTGTGTGTGTGTGTGTGTGTGTGTGTGTGTTCTAGAGTGTGTGTCTGCACGTGTATGTGCAGTGCACCTACACGCGCATGTGTGTGTGTGTATTTTGTTGGGGGTGGTCTCATGGGGCAGCTCTGTGTCTGTCCCATCTGCCACCCCACTCTACTGACACCCAAGGGAATGGCAGAAGGGGTGGGGGATTCATTTTGGAAAAAGGAATGGGGGTCCAGCGGTCTAATGGGCAACAATACAGGGTTTACTGACTAGCCAAAGGCAGAAGACAGTGGCCAATCTACCAATCTATTTGACAAAACAGTAGGCTTCCCCTGTCAAGCTCTGCCTCAGACTGCCTAATAAGCCAAGCACTCCCCTGAAATTATGCCCTAAATGAGAAAGGGGTGCACCATATTAGGCACACACACACACACACACACACACACACACACACACACACACACACACACACACACACACACACACACTCAAGCGCACACACACACATGGACACACACACACACACACACACACACACACACACACACACATGGACAGACACACACACACACACACACACACACACACACACACTCACGCGCACACACACACACACACACACACACAGACGTTACATACACCCGGGGCTAATGTCAGCCTAATGCATGGCCATGCTGTGGCCGGAGGGCTAATTGGGTATATAAACACAAACACATCCCTTGAGAGGGAAGAGGGGAAGGGTGCATTTTGTGCTATATGCTCCTTCTGTTGTAGGGAGTAGCCTACAATACACTGTTATAACTTCAGTATGGCAGATCATCAGTAGTTTAGCAGTTTCTCAGTGTTGATAATGAAATATGACATGGCTTTTGCTCTCATACGCCCAGAGGCAGCTGTAAGGTAGATGCGCTTTTGAAGCTGTGTGTGTACTGTACGATACGGAATGGCTTGTTGGCAGGTGGTATCCCATCGTCTCTGTATCCAAAGTGTGATCGGAAGACAATAAACGCCCTGGTGGCAGGTGGTGGTATGGCATTCTCTTGATCCAAAGTGTGATCAGAAGACAGTAAACGCCCTGGTGGCAGGTGGTGGTATGGCATTCTCTTTATCCAAAGTGTGATCAGAAGACGGTAAACGGCAGCCAAAAACAACAGCAACAACAAAACCGTCATGTGGAAGAGGAGCATATGGCTCCTGCACCACTGGGCAGAAGGAGCACTCAGTAAGATGAATGCTGAGGTGCTGCAACAAAGCTGACTTTAACTTGTCAAATTAGCAGCACATCAGATGAGAGGGAGGGAGAGAGGGAGGGAGGGAGGGAGGGAGGGAGGGAGGGAGGGAGAGAGAGAGAAGCAGCCTATAAGCTTTTTTGACAAGTGCCACTTGATGGTGACAAAGACAACACAGAGAGATAGTGACTTGCTGCTGAGGCCAGCTCATTGAGCGTGTCAGCCTTTTAAAGTCCACACCTCTCTCGCTCCATCACTGAGAAGAGTTGCTGCTACTTTCTTTGTCCATACATGCAGGATGTATCTACAGCCACACACACACACACACACACACACACACACACACACACACACACACACACACACACACACACACACACACACACACACACACACACACACACACACACACACACACACACACACACACACACACACACACACACACACACACGCATCCACTGGGTGCCACCCCGCCCCCCTCACTGCTTTGAGCGCTGTGTTAATGAAACAGTTGCTGTTTCCTGGCATAACATTAATTACCCGATCAAAAAAGAGTGGGTAATTAACTGCCCTTCTTTACCAGTGCTAATTACATTAGCAGAGAAGGGCCATTACAGGGGAGCGAGTGAAAGGAGAGGAAAAAAGAAGGGATGAAGGGGTTCAAAACAAAGAGCGAAAGGAAAAGAGGAATAGTAGCGCACGTGCCCTTGTATGTGTTTTAAAAGAGGGGGAGAGAGAGAGAGAGAAGGAGGGCATGTTGGAAGGAGACTGTGGTTCTCTCTGTGGCCCCCAGAGGCTCGGTCCTCAGAGGGAAGGAGGCTTACTGGAGAGGAGAGAGATGGAGGGGAGGGGAGGGGGAGGGGGGTATTGTTTATCTTGACATGCTCTACTCAGTCTTTAACGCTCGCATCACAATTAAGATGCTGCGGCTCATCAGCTATGTATACAAAACAGTGTAGCAAGCTGCACAAGCACACAGGTGATGGGCACACACAGTCCAAAATAGATCTAGCACAGCATATTGAAACTAGAGACATGTAGGAAAATCCCAATGTCCAGGGAATTTGAAAGGATAATACAGCATGTATGAAAAATGGTTGTGCTTACTGTGTTTGGTTATGTTCCTGCAACAAAAACAACTTAAAAAAAAATGCATTAGTGACTTTTTGCTTATTTGTTTTATTTGGAGCACAAAATATAATTACACCTTGAGATATACAAATCACATTTGCAACATTTTTTGTACCGTTTCAAAGAAAGATGGCTTCAAAAAACATATTACAATTGCTAATATTTTTTTAAATAAATAAAATCAACCAAACTCTAAAAACAACTTCAAATGATGTCAGCTACACCTTGTTCTTTGTTTTCATATCCTGAGAATGAAGTTTGTATTGTGTTGACTAAAATCAATGAGTAAGAACACAATTATATGGGTTCATGAACACCCAATATGTCCCTTTCCTTTCTACTGGCCTGTTTGTGCTTTCTAGTTCATTTACTGTACTGCATAGTGACCAGAACTTATACTGGGTTGAAACATTTAAAATAAAACAAAACCGTTATCTCATAATCATATACCTTCAAATTTGCACTGTGGAATGAAATAATATCAGGGCATTGGTGTCAAAAAGCATGCATTAAAAATGAAATGAATAAGGATAAGGCTAACTAAATGTTTTCCTTTATAGAAGGACATTCACTTTGTTCAATTGTGGGCATAACATTAACAATTTGTTATGCAAGAATCTGCAAAAGTTTTATTCCACATAAATGCGTTACGGTTTACTTTACTCTCTAAAAAAATCCATCACATTTGATCAATTAGCAATTGAATTGGAAATGTAGAGATAACTTTATTTCAATGACAGTTGAAAAAAGGACCACCTTATAAAAACACGTTTATATTATTCCCTAAACTAACTATAATAAGTTAAATTCCTTGTTCTTAAATAAATCAATATATGAATTCCTTTAGTAACAACCCTTGGGACAAAGAGTTTTCCCTTGTAAAACCGTAGAGAGATCAGAACAAAAAATAAAGGGTCTATGTTTCTGGAATGTAAATTGTCTTCAAAAAGTCTACTACAAAAAAAAAAAAAAAAAAACTCTCGCTAACTCACAGACAATGTACACACATGCCATTAACGGTTTCCATACACAGACAAACAGCACCCTGCTTTTTAGAGCTTCAACAGAATATCAGTGTTGTCCGTCATCCAATAAGGTTCAGTGCTCTCACAACCAATCCTGTACGTCTCTAGCCAAGATTTGGGGCAGGTGTTGGAAGAATCAAATACTGCATGTGATAGTAGGCCAGACTCATGCTTTTGAAGCTTGTGGTGAGATTAGGACCTGTTTCCCTCAGTTTCCTTTACACCTCATGAAGCACCCAGCAGTTTGGTCCAGTCTGCTGCTGTTAGCTATAAGGAGCACTTTCTGCCTGTAGGGTGGGTGAAGTAATCTCCTCTGCCTCTGGATTGGATGGCTGGTCTTTGGACATTTCATACCCCGTCCCTAACAAATGGCGGGGATGGCGGGGGGGGGGGAAGGGGGGGTGGGCTCAGGGAGGATAGTTATATGTGGCTGCTAGATCAATTTCCCATTCTCCCTGCCCTCTTAGTGCCAAGAGAGGGGTTAAGTGAAGCAGTGGTGTGGGGTAGATTGGGGCGGGTGCTTTGCTACATCGGGGGAACAACCAGGCCCGCCATTGCTGGAGAGAAAGAGAATATACAAATTCTATGATTCTAGTCAATCAGCCTATCTTTGCATTATTGTACATCCAGCCATTCGCTTTGTCATGTTCAGTCAAGCTTTTGTGAGTGAAGCACAAGCGGGGTTAGACTGCATTGGTAAGTTCAGAGAGGGGGGTCAGATAGTGAGTTGGGTGGCTACCTCTGAAGCTGTTGGGCCCTGAGGCGGGGCAGGCGGGGGAGGGGGAGCCCTGGGGCCTGAGCACGGGAGCAAAAGCACTCTTCTGTTTGGCAGACGGGAAGGAGGAGAAAGGCAAGAGAGAGGACGACGAGCTGGAGCCTCCTGGTATAGTGGGGCTAGAGGGCATGACTGTGGAAGAGAACGCAACAGGCATTACAATCTGTCAACAATCTGTCACACTCACAAATGTGAGGCTGCTGATTTCGTTGGCTTAAAAATACAAGTAATGACTCAACAACGCCAGAATTTGAAGAGGACGCTGTTACCGTAGGGGGAGCCTGTGGGGGAGGCACTGCTGTGGAAACCAGGAGACCCAGGTACTCCCAGGCTGGTCATGGGCACTGTCCCGTACCCTCCAGTCATCCCCCCACCGCCCCCGTAGCTCTGCTGCGGGGTGGAGGCAGAGGGGTACCCTCTGGGGGACAAACTGCTGGAGTTACGAATGTAACCTAGAGGAAGAGGAAGGACGGTGGGTCAGATATGACAGCCGATAGGAGTGAATAAGACTGAAGCAGTGCTGCGTGGTGTATATGACTCGTTCTCCTCACCCTGGCTGCTCTGCCCGGGCTCCCCGATGCTGACGCCCAGCTGAGAGGGGTAGGAGCCCAGGCCCATCACACTGCCGTGGGCCGGTGAGCTGGGCAGCGCCTGCAGCTGACTGTGAGGACGGGGAACACTGTAGAGGGCCTCGGCAATGTCAGCCGCACGCTTCAGCAACATGTCCTACAGGAGAGACAGCACAGTGGTTACAACATGTCCTACAGGAGAGACAGCACAGTGGTTACAACATGTCCTACAGGAGAGACAGCACAGTGGTTAGCAATGACTCAGTCTCATAGATACACAAGTTATATCAGAGGGTACCCAAACCTTTTTTAGGATGAGAGCTACTTACAAAAACTAGTCGTGAGCTACTTCTTTTCCCCTTGCCCCCCAAGTACATAGAGACAGTCCGCATGTCTGGGAACGCCCACAAAATGTTAAACGGCTGGCCCGCGAGTGGGGTAAAACCGCCGATATATCTCATGGGCTGACTCACCAAAAGATGGTACTGCGGCTCTAAACTACATGTTTGGGGGTTCTAGAGCAGAACACAAGACGTCTGCTCAGATGTGCGTTTACTGCTGTGGTTAAATCCCCGATCGTGTCTGCCTGGGCTGGGCTATCAGCTAAATTCTAACTTTGCTGAATGGATAGAACGGGGGAATTTACCCCACCCTGACCCCGCCCCCAGGCTAACCCAACGTCTATTGTGGGCATTCCTACAGCCTGTATAGGTGTTCCCAGACATGCGGACTGTCTCTATAGCACAGTTTAACAGTATTATGTTATTTAGTTAACATTATTTAATTATAATGTTATAATGTTAAATACTGTAGATACTGAGTTAGTATGTACATGTACATGAGTGGGATTTAGTTTATGCATTAAAACAAATACATGTTGGATTTATTTGGCGAGCCACTTATTGATGGCCTCTACCGGTAGATCACAATCTACCTATTGGACACCCCTGAGTTATATTGTTACCCATGTCAACTTTTACATAGTGGCCCTCTCTACTGTCCACAGACTGTAAAATGATAAGCATTCATACATTTTGTCTAGCAAACAGAGTTAGCTGTACCCCTTAAATGCCTGGATGTCCCTTGTGTATGTATAGATCTGTAATTTCAAAGTATATGGGATAAGGTGCTAGCATGGACTGTATGGTGCTAGTAATGCTGGTGCTTACCTGATTACTGTGTGGATTTCCATACAGGGCCTCCACCAGATCAGCTGCTCTCTTCAGCAGCATCTCCTACAAAGACAAAAAAAAACGTAAGTTACATTATCTCACTGCTATAATAAGGTGGCCGGCGGCGCGGCACATGGGGTACAATTGCTCTTGAGTATGTGAGCTGCGTGTGCGAACATGCAAAGCATGTGAGGCAGCGAGGCACGCCAGGAATGAGCGTGCGATATTTCTAGTCACCTTAATGGGTTTCTTGACAAATCGTCATGTGGTGGTGTGATCTTTCATAAAGGAGTCTCTGACTCACCTTGGCTAGTTTGTCTGGGTCACCAGGATGTCGGGGAATGACCTTCTGAAGACGCTGGAAACCATAGTCTATGGTTGGCTCATTCAGGGCTAAAATCAAATACAAACCACACATACAGTACAGTACATCAAACCCGGGGTCATAGGTCATCTAAAGCTCACACACAAAACCCATAGAAAAAGTGTATGACTCTCTCCGCTCACCTGTGTAGATGAAGCGTCCAGGCGCTCCCTTGCAGAATTGTTTGGATTTGTAGGACAGTGTGACCTCCACGACCCCGGGGATATGGCGAGGAGGTGTCTGGACACGGATAGCGTGGGGCGTGATCAACTGAGGGAGCAGGACAGAGGTCGTGTTACTAAACAACATATGATTCCCCCCACACACACCCGGCAGACATACGCTATATGTGGGCTAAATTAACACTGTGGGGAGATAAATATATAGTAGACAGCTCATAAATCATCTCAATAACGAGACAAGCCATATGCTATATACAGTATATATAATTTCACAATATGCTTTAATCCGTGCCAGTCATTAGTGAGATGTTTTGAAGAGAACCCCTACCTCGCTCCACACCAGCATGCTGCCAAACACCACCTGCAGCCCGTCAAAGAAGTTCTCCCCAATGACGATGACCATGGCCCCACCGGTGGTCCAGCCCTCACTGGGGCTGATGGCTTTGATACAGGGGGTAGCTGGACAGGGAAACATAGCACGGTTAGACTTTTTTTTTTTTTTTTTTTTACTTTTTATTGACAGATTATTATCAATACATACTTGCATTGTATACATTGTAGATATGTACTGCCATAGTTTTTGTTTTTTAGAGAAATAAAAGAAAAGACAAGACCGCAACAGCAGCAACGAAACAAACAAACAAAAACAAAAAACAAACAAACAAAACAGGGAGTCGGCTTTTCACTATACATTCATCTTGGATCCAAAAAGATAAAATCTGGCCTAATGGGTGTTATATATTGAACCCAGCATTCCCATCTTGAGGTAACTCCTAGACTTTCAATGCAGCATGCACTGTCATTCAACAAAGAGAGTATAGAGTGCTTCTAGGTTTCTGTCTGTGGAGGCATTTGCTGAAGATACGGCACTGTATCAATTCTGACGCGTTTCGGCTGCTGTGGCCTTCAAGAAGAACAATAAGGGAAGGTCCATTTCAAATGTAGGGCAACAAGTCACATGACTGAAAACAATGCCAAGCATGTACAACAATGAAAGAAGCTCTGGATATATAAACACAGCCAAAACAAGAGCCCGCCCCCTAGCCCATGCATCATGTTAGTACAACACCATAACACATGTATTGTGTGTTTTCCTATTCTCTGACTTGTTGACCTAAATTTGAAATGGACCTTCCCCTATCCACCATCTTGCTCTTCACGCATTCCTGTGAGCACAATAACTCAAGAACCATACATGATAGAAACTTCATACTTGCACCACAGATTCCCCCTATAGAGTAGATGACCTGATTAGATTTTGGAGTACCTTGCTGCATACATTTGCATATTAATGAGGAAAAACAGGTTATTTTGAAACTGCTATAACTCCTTAATGCTTTAAGATACAGAGGACATATTAATACTACTGCCCATGTGTTATGTGAAGACAAGTATGTTGACATAGGAACATTTGCTAATTAATGCTTTAATTAACTTAATTAATGACCACAGTAGCATAACTGCCCGTGTTTAATATATCATGGTGATTATGGTGGGACAGGCGGCGGCTCAAGTGCATATTGTTAAATCTTTGTGCCTGAAGAAGAGTGCCATGGAACAGCATGTATTATGTTTCTGAATGTAGATGAGGAAGACAAGTAATAAGACGGATAGTAAGATAGCTGGTGCTGCTGCATGATGGCCAATGACTAGTGCCTTACCATATTCCATAGCGTTCTCTGCTGACTCGCCTGGCTCCAGTCTGCGCGCTCTCCGACCGTGTTTCGAGTTGTTGTGGACGAACATGTTGTCGGACACGGCGAGGACATGTCCGTCTACACTCACAGTGCTGGACAAGACCACCTGAGAGACAGGAAAAAGCCGGGGGAGAGAGAGAGAGAGAGGGGGGGGAAAGATACATGAGTGTCTCTGCATGGCTTGGACAGCATGCTGTGAGTCCCAGACTCCGCTTACAACAGCAAAATCCCTGGGCAACAATCTGTCTCAGCATACAGGTGATAGTAATATTTCTCAATAGGTAAAACGACGTCCCTGGGATCTTCATCATATGTCGACACTGCGGTGATGACACTCCTCATACACCTCTTCCCTCCTCCATCAAGTCTCCATATGGCCTCTCCGCCGCTGCGACCTCTTGCCCAACTTTTTGATTCATAACGCATAGAGCGGGGCGATCGTTGTCTCCTCCTGATCCCTCAATGACACCAGACATATGGACCGAATCTCCCATTTTAACTGGCCGTTAAAGTAGTGGATGATATATAGTGGCCCCTAATTAGATTTTCTGGCCACAGCATGTGTGTGTCCCTTCCTACATCTGCCTCCCGTGGATGACATGCATACAATATATGAGAGTACGCTTGTAGGGTTTCTCTCTTCGGATATTTATGAGTGTGAGTGCGTCAGTGTTTCTGTAGGTGCTAATGAGTTTGAGAGTGTGTTTATGGACATGTTTTTGAAGCTTTGGGGGAGATGGGTCGATTACAAAGAGTCATTTTTAACGAAACGGTAATCCCTAAACATTTCACAGTACGCATTCTAGAAAACCTGACAGCAAAGATAAAACCAACACTCACTTCAAATAAACACATGGCAGTAATTTCCTAGGTGCAGAAAGACAGAGAAGGAGCCAACGGAAGAGAAGGGGGAAACACATATGTGCTATAGGTGGTGGAGTGGGAGAGGAATCTAAGGGAAAATAACTGTAAATTATCGATCAAGCGGCAGCACCAGACTCCTGTCCGGCTCTGATCGCCTTTTAACCCGCAGCCGAGGGCCGTGCAGCGCCTGCGTGCTCATAACTTCTCAGCATGTGTCACAACGCGGGAGTTAAAACAAACATGGTGGAAGACAGGGGGAGCAAGACCAAGTTAAGGGAGAGGGAGAGGGTTGGATGGGAGAGCGAGAGAATGCCAGACAGGGGCCGCTGGTGCTGAAAGACAGCAGAGGAAGTGAGGCGGGAGTGTCCCCTGTGACCACTTCCTGGGTCACGGAGCATGACCTCCCCCATCTGGAGCCAATCACTCAATTCTTGACAACTTCCTGAAACACCTCAACCTATTTCCTGCCCGTCTCCCCTCCCCGCGTCTCTCCCACATATCTAACCCCTTTGGTTTCTCTTTCCATCTCTCTGTCTCCTTATTGATTTTTAACTTTCACCTTTAACTCTCTCTGCTGTGTCTTCCATTGGAAATAGCCCTGCAGAGCCTCAGACTGCTGGAAGAGTACATTTGGTATCAACTGTACTTGGACTCGAAATAGCCACTTTCTTAAGATGGAGGGGCAAAAAGGTGTCGTGTTTTACATAACTGTGAAATCTTTTGTTTTTATCATTTATTCACATATTCAGTCCCATAAATTATCTCCTTCTCTCCCCCCCCCCCCCCTCACAGGCAAGCACACATTCACCTCGCACAAATGCATGTGTCTGTCTTATCCATACCTGAAATCGTCTCATGTCCCTTGGGTTCCCCGCTGTCTTCAGACAATTCTGGTTACACTTCAGGAAAAACTTCAAGAAAAACCTGCAAAGGTAAATAAGAGGACACACATTTGTACATCAACAACTAAGATAATCACATGAAAGAATTGTGTATGGCTATTTGCTGCCCACCAATTCACAATCACTAATCAAAGGAGACATCAATTATTTTTCTGAGACAGGGCTTGTGGGTGGTGTGTGCGCGCGTGTGTGTGTGTGTGTGTGTGTGTGTGTGTGTGTGTGTGTGTGTGCGTGCGTGCGTGCGGCCGTGTGCACACTAGTGAGTGAGTGTGTGCGTGTGTGTATGATTGCAGCTCTGACATCAATCACAGCTGTTTAGTTTAGTATTAGAGTCAATGTTATTACACCTTAAATCAAGTGATGAGAATTTGAAGCGTAGTCCAGTGAAAAGCGCTGCTGTGTTTCAAAGTAAACTCGAGACAGTGATGTATGCCAGGGGACTCTGGGGACCGTGGTATCCCGCAATGCCGTATTTGAACCCCCACATGGGAATGGTGAGGGAAACGAAGTAGAGATAACTACAGAGAAAGTGAAATGAGGAGGTGGGAAGAGGAAGCTGGTGATAGAGGGAGAGTGCTGGTTTGGACATGAATTTTTTTGTTTTCAAGTGTATGTGTCTCATTATGTATGTGAGTTTACTTTTTTGAGTGTGATAGACTGTGGAGACAGACAGAAAGACAGAGAGAGAGAGAGGGGGGGGGGTGCTGATAGCCTCTGCTACACCAAAGAAAACCTGAGAGAGAGAGAGGTGGAATAAATAGGAGAGAAAGGGAGACTATGGAGAGAGACTCCAAATCCCAGGTGTACACAGTTCGGCAACACAGCCCGCTGCCATGGCAACGCAGCTCTGCCGCAATCCCAAAGTCCCCATGCTGAGAGGCAAAGACAGCGATGGGAAAGAGAAGGCAACAACAAGAACACATTCCATCACAGGAAGAGAAACGAAGGAGAGACTAGAAAGACTTGGCAAGGTGGAGACCAGGAAAGTATGTAAAGAGGGCAGGTGCAGATGAGGCCGGCCCGGGAGGATTGGAGACAAATCTCAGGGAGAACTGAAATTAAACAGATGACGTTTGTGAGAAGATACAATAAAATAGAGGTGGAAATGATGTGGAGTTGTGATGCAATTATGGCAATTGGCAAATATATTGCCTAAAACCAGATGTCCATTCCACTGACAGAGAGTGGCGCTCTCCTCCGCACTCGCCTCGCGTGTGAAAAACACGGCCATTAATGTTCCAATTAAACAAACAACAACAGTGCAGAAGAGAAACCCTACGGAGGGAGGCAGCGCTTTGGAGCTCCATCCCACCCACATTGTGCTCTCTGCAAATATAAGTCATCTTAATGGAGAGATGTTGTTTGGAGAGGAACTTCATATTGGCCCCACAGCCCTCAACCCTCCCATTGAATACTAATCTCTCCCTCACTCTGGCAGCTTTTTGCTTGCTTCTTCTTCCATCACTCCCTCCAGCTTCCTCCCTTGTGAACGGGCCCTGGCTCAGAACCGCCTCTCCGCCCCAAAACTGTGTCCAATATTTCTTGATTTGAGCTATTTCGTCGGAGGACAATCAATATTGTTGTTGGCGACGGCCGATTGTAATTTATCAGTGAGAGCTCGGACCTCCAACCTCAAAGCTCAGCTGAGGGTGGAAACGTGCAAAAGGGCGCATCGCCGCCTCTCCCTCCCTGAAACCACTTCCTCCTTCTATTCCATTTCTCATCTATGACTTGAATAGGATTTAAAGTCACTGCTCTGCGTATAGGTAAACATATATATATACATACTGTACATTGCTTTGTGAAGAGGTGTTGTGTTTCATTTCACTGCCTCCTTTGAGGGCCATACAGTATGTATATTTTATCCAGGGTAATGCTTCTAACATTATGGCTGATTTTAAAGGCTAAAGGGCTAATTTATAACAGCACAGGGACCTCATTTTGGGGTTTAATGGCCATGGCTATGGCTGTGACTTAGTTTCCTTGACACTTGCTTTTTGGCCACTTCAGCTTCATCTAGGCAGCAGTGATCACTGATCCCACTGAGTGACGCTGTCAAACTGTACTGCAGTGGCGCCTCAAATGCCAGAATCACGACCAGAATTGAGAGGTTGTCGACATCTGTCTCTCTGTGTGCATTAACTTCCTTATGGTTCTTGACCTTGTTTGTTGACTTCTCCTTATCATTGCCTGTTTATATGACACCCGATCGCTCACACACACACACACACACACACACACACACACACACACACACACACACACACACACACACACACACACACACACACACACACAGACCCCCCCCCCCCACACACACACACACACCCCACACACACACACACACACACACACACACACCCCACAGACACGCACGCACACACCCACACACACACCCACACACACCCCACAGACACGCACGCACACACCCACACACACACACACACACACACACACACACACACCCCACAGACACACACACACACACACACCCACGCACACGCACACACACACACACACACACACCCCACAGACACGCACGCACGCATGCAAGCAACGCACGCACAATCTAATACATTGACACCCCCACCTTTTGCCCCCCTCCCAAAAACCCATTCAGTCAACTTTTCACCCCCCTCAGTTCGGACGCACACAGCTGCAAATGCTGAAATTAAAGCGAGACGTTGACGCATATATTAGCATGCATTAGCCGCTTCCCCCTGCCCACTTAACATGCAAATCTCCCAGCCCCGTCGCCTCGCACCTTCTGCCACACATTCATTTGCTGAATTATAATTAGACTAATCTTGCATAATTAATAAGAAGTCGAGGGCCCTCTGTTTTTTATCCCCCTCCTCTATTGTGGTTGCAAAAGTTTAATATCGCCGTTGTTTGTTTTTGTTTTGGTAATGTAATACACCCACACACCTCCCCGTCCAGCACAGCACATGCAAAGAATCGGAGGTGATCCTGATGTCATAGGGAAATTACAGAGAAAGACTATTTTCAAAGAATTCCTTTTGCTATAACATGTTTTTCATCTGTGCCTTGTTCTGTACATTCACACACGATCCACTTCTATAAATCATGCATAGAATAATAAATTCATTTGATTACAAAACTGTCAAGACATTAACATAGTGCAAATAAAGCTAATGGGAAACACATTTCAACTTGGAAACATATAAATAAAGGTCATAAATGTTCTTGATGTTGAATATTATTTGTTGTGTCCAATTGATTGAACGTATTCCAAGCCAATATTTTTGAACAGTTGAGCAAAAGGGGTGATTTGGGGTAATAAATATAAGCCCTACTCTTTTATGAATTAATGAAACAGTAATTGTAGAGGGCAAAAAAGTCTTTCTGTGTTTTCTAAAATCGGACACCAAAACCCTTTTGTGATTTTATTTGTCCCATATCGATGACTAGAAAGCTCAAGAGAGCTTCATGAGGCAGTTTGTAGTTGTCAGCATTGGAAACCGAGCTATATAACTTCTCCAACTGACATCTCCCCTCCACAGACACACTTACAACAGGAAACACAAACAAAACACAGACCCACGTCTTAGACCTTGGGCTCATTTTCCTCACCGGCACCACAGGGAGTCTGTTTTTTCTATTCTGTCTTCCCTTCTGTATCTCTGTCAAGGCCTCCAAATCCCTTTTGTCTGCATCTGCTTCAGTTCTCAAGACTAAACACAGACCGCGCGGCGTGAAGACTAAACACAGGCCACGCAGCGTGAGGACTAAACACAGGCCACGCAGCGTGAGGGAGCCGACCCAACGCAGACCGTGCGGCGCGAGGGAGCCAACCCAACGCAGACCACGCAGCGTGAGGGAGCCGACCCAACGCAGGCCACGCAGCGTGAGGGAGCCGACCCAACGCAGGCCACGCAGCGTGAGGGAGCCGACCCAACGCAGACCACGCAGCGTGAGAGAGCCGACCCAACGCAGACCACGCAGCGTGAGGGAGCCGACCCAACGCAGACCACGCAGCGTGAGGGAGCCGACCCAACGCAGGCCACGCAGCGTGAGGGAGCCGACCCAACGCAGACCACGCAGCGTGAGGGAGCCGACCCAACGCAGACCACGCAGCGTGAGGGAGCCGACCCAACGCAGACCACGCAGCGTGAGGGAGCCGACCCAACGCAGACCACGCGGCGCGAGGGAGCCGACCCAACACAGGCCACGCAGCGTGAGGGAGCCGACCCAACACAGACCACGCAGCGTGAGGACTAAACACAGGCCACGCAGCGTGAGGACTAAACACAGGCCACGCAGCGTGAGGACTAAACACAGGCCACGCAGCGTGAGGGAGCCGACCCAACACAGGCCACGCAGCGTGAGGACTAAACACAGGCCACGCAGCGTGAGGACTAAACACAGGCCACGCAGCGTGAGGACTAAACACAGGCCACGCAGCGTGAGGGAGCCGACCCAACACAGGCCACGCAGCGTGAGGACTAAACACAGGCCACGCAGCGTGAGGGAGCCGACCCAACACAGGCCACGCAGCGTGAGGACTAAACACAGACCACGCAGCGTGAGGGAGCCGACCCAACGCAGACCGCGCGGCGCGAGGGGGGAGCCGACCCGACGCCGACAACTTGCTTAACTAAAACTAGTTTCAAAAACAAACCAGCGAGTCATGACACCGATAACAACAACGGAGATGCGGCCCTGTCAGTATCGCACTGGTCAGTGTGGACCCTCCGCTTCACACTGCTCTGTGCTTTCAGGCATCTGTTACACATAAGTGTTGCACAGTGTGCTTTACATATGGCCTCAATCAGCCAGCAAGCACCTAGCAGCATAGGACCTCTAGCAAAAATGTTCATAGGCATTCATCAGCACTAATCACTGTTGACATAAACTGCCTTTTCACATAGACATAAAACACATCACCCTCTGTGCTCATTGTAAATGAAGGTTTACTGGTAGCAATGGATCCTGAAGCGACACGGCAAACGGCTTTAGAGAGAGTTAGAGTCCGAGTTAGTCAGCAGCACTACAAAACTTTGTCCACACCTCTTTTTCTCTGGGTTTGGCATCAGGCCTCCAATTTTGAGCAACTGCATCAAAGATGACACATTTATGTCCCAATAAAAAATATGGGAATTGGGGGGGGGGTGAACGGAAAGGAAAAGAAAGAGGAGGAGGAGGAGGAGGAGGAGATTTTCAGAATGTTGTTGGGCAGACATGTGGATGCCCTGTTCTCCATCTGCGACACAGTCAGAGAGGTGCAGAGGAGCGAGAGAGAGAGAGATGGGGAGACAGAAATGAGAGCCGGTCCCTTTCGTAACCCCCAGTCCCTCTAGATGACAGACATGGGGGATGTAGGAAATAAGTAAGAGACTGAGAAAGAAAGAGAGAGAAAGATGGAGAGTTACAGAGAGAGAGAGATAGAGAGAGAGAATGTTGACGTCCTGTATTCAGGGCCATCACTCATCAGACATCTCCTCCATCACACACCCCTCCTCACCCCCCCTCACCCTGAAAAAACAAAACAGTGTCCTGACATGGTGGGGATGGGGCGGGGGGGCTAAGGGGAGGGGAGGGCGGAAAATGAGGAAAGCAGATGTGAAGCATTAAAACATAGTGACATGCTGAGGGCCTTCCTCTGCCACACTCACTCATACACAGACACAAAAATACATGCACACATATGTCACGCGTGCACATCATGTGACACGCTTCCATATGCATCGTCACAGAAAACGCACTCACATGCACAGATATAGATATACAAAACGCACGCAAGCAACCCTCAGCCACACAACACAATATGCATTAATAGCAAGCACCCGACCGGAACGCATCATGAGCAAATAGAAAAAAAATCATATGCATGTATGCACTCGTTGAAATTCAGAAAATATGCAAGTATTGGGTCAACTAACTGCTGTGGCTGGAGGCTATAGGCAGGATTTGAATAAGCCAGTGTTGACCTAAGAATGTGTTTCACGCCAAGGCAGAAATCTACAGATGGGTCATGCATCAGTGTATGGATATGCATCCAATTAGTACATGTACCGGGGCCGAGGAGGGGGGAGTGGCTGGGGGTGGGGATGGAGGTGTTTTGTTTTCCTCCATGGGGAGAGTTGTGTTGGGGGGAGGTGGAGATGGGGGGGGCGTTTCAGTAATAAATACCCCTGGACCCGGGTCCCCTGGCAGACTGGAAGCTAGACTGGTCACCAGGGTTAACACCCGGGGCACATGACCTTTGACACTGCTAATGGGGCACAGAAAACCCTCCACGAACTGATACCCCCTCTGTCGCATACCAGCGCAGGACCTTTCACACCAGCCTCCCGGTCCACCTCCCCCCCTGCTCCTGGTCCACCTCCACCCCTTCCTCTAAAACACACTGGGATATCTGTGGCATCAGCTTCACTCGCCTCTCACCAACAGACTTCACATAGCCCAACTGACCTCATGATCAGCTTCACTCGCCTTTCACCAACAGACTTCACATAGCCCAACTGACCTCATGATCAGCTTCACTCGCCTTTCACCAACAGACTTCACATAGCCCAACGGACCTCATGATCAGCTTCACTCGCCTTTCACCAACAGACTTCAGCCCAACTGACCTCATGATCAGCTTCACTCGCCTTTCACCAGCAGACTTCAGCCCAACTGACCTCATGATCAGCTTCACTCGCCTTTCACCAACAGACTTCAGCCCAACTGACCTCATGATCAGCTTCACTCGCCTTTCACCAACAGACTTCACATAGCCCAACTGACCTCATGATCAGCTTCACTCGCCTTTCACCAACAGACTTCACATAGCCCAACGGACCTCATGATCAGCTTCACTCGCCTTTCACCAACAGACTTCAGCCCAACTGACCTCATGATCAGCTTCACTCGCCTTTCACCAGCAGACTTCAGCCCAACTGACCTCATGATCAGCTTCACTCGCCTTTCACCAACAGACTTCAGCCCAACTGACCTCATGATCAGCTTCACTCGCCTTTCACCAGCAGACTTCAGCCCAACTGACCTCATGATCAGCTTCACTCGCCTTTCACCAACAGACTTCACATAGCCCAACTGACCTCATCATCAGCTTCACTCGCCTTTCACCAACAGACTTCACATAGCCCAACTGACCTCATGATCAGCTTCACTCGCCTTTCACCAACAGACTTCAGCCCAACTGACCTCATGATCAGCTTCACTCGCCTTTCACCAACAGACTTCACATAGCCCAACTGACCTCATGATCAGCTTCACTCGCCTTTCACCAACAGACTTCACATAGCCCAACTGACCTCATCATCAGCTTCACTCGCCTTTCACCAACAGACTTCACATAGCCCAACTGACCTCATGATCAGCTTCACTCGCCTTTCACCAACAGACTTCAGCCCAACTGACCTCATGATCAGCTTCACTCGCCTTTCACCAACAGACTTCACATAGCCCAACTGACCTCATGATCAGCTTCACTCGCCTTTCACCAACAGACTTCACATGGCCCAACTGACCTCATGATCAGCTTCACTCGCCTTTCACCAACAGACTTCAGCCCAACTGACCTCATGATCAGCTTCACTCGCCTTTCACCAACAGACTTCAGCCCAACTGACCTCATGATCAGCTTCACTCGCCTTTCACCAACAGACTTCACATAGCCCAACTGACCTCATGATCAGCTTCACTCGCCTTTCACCAATAGACTTCACATAGCCCAACTGACCTCATGATCAGCTTCACTCGCCTTTCACCAACAGACTTCAGCCCAACTGACCTCATGATCAGCTTCACTCGCCTTTCACCAGCAGACTTCAGCCCAACTGACCTCATGATCAGCTTCACTCGCCTTTCACCAACAGACTTCAGCCCAACTGACCTCATGATCAGCTTCACTCGCCTTTCACCAACAGACTTCAGCCCAACTGACCTCATGATCAGCTTCACTCGCCTTTCACCAACAGACTTCACATAGCCCAACTGACCTCATGATCAGCTTCACTCGCCTTTCACCAACAGACTTCACATAGTCCAACTGACCTCATGTTCCATCCCCCCCCCCATTTTTTTTGTAGCAGCTTCTCTATCACACATCATCATATATGAATCATCAGTTTTTAGACAGATTGGTTCTCTTTTGAGAATTTGAGATGACTGCTTTGTACTTAGCACATGACTGGTCACCACTTGAATCTGATGTCGAACAGTCTCTCATTGATGCCACGCTGTAACGCAGGAGTTGAGCGAGTTGAACCGACAAGCTGATATATGAAACAGCAGACTGATAGGCACCTCAAACCAGCTCAGTGAAATACTCGCTCACTGATCAGTGGCAGAAAACACTAAGCAGAGATCCCGGGCAGACACGGAACAGACAGAGGGGACTTGGCTGTTTTTAAAGTTGCCTGTTGGATTGGATGTGGCCTCTATGGCCTCTTCTCCTCTGCCTCCCAGGCTGGCTTCACCCCTGCAACCTCAGCCCCGGCCCACCCCACCTCAGCCCCAGCCCACCCCACCTATAAACTTGAGAACTGTGACAAAGCCAAACATTTAAACCACCAGTGCTGATTTATAGAGCTTTGCTTGTGCTGTAAAACCTTCAGGCTTGCCGCCGCAAAAGTGGCTGAGGCGCAGCGTGGAGAGGAGGCTGAGGCACAGCGTGGAGAGGAGGCTGAGGTGCAGTGTGGAGAGGAGGCTGAGGCACAGCGTGGAGAGGAGGTTGAGGCGCAGCGTGGAGAGGAGGCTGAGGCACAGCGTGGAGAGGAGGCTGAGGTGCAGTGTGGAGAGGAGGCTGAGGCACAGTGTGGAGAGGAGGCTGAGGCGCAGTGTGGAGAGGAGGCTGAGGCACAGCATGGAGAGGAGGCTGAGGCACAGTGTGGAGAGGAGGCTGAGGCGCAGTGTGGAGAGGAGGCTGAGGCACAGCATGGAGAGGAGGCTGAGGTGCAGTGTGGAGAGGAGGCTGAGGCACAGCATGGAGAGGAGGCTGAAGCACAGTGTGGAGAGGAGGCTGAAGCACAGTGTGGAGAGGAGGCTGAGGCACAGCATGGAGAGGAGGCTGAAGCACAGCATGGAGAGGAGGCTGAGGCACAGTGTGGAGAGGAGGCTGAGGTGCAGTGTGGAGAGGAGGCTGAGGCACAGTGTGGAGAGGAGGCTGAGGCACAGTGTGGAGAGGAGGCTGAGGTGCAGTGTGGAGAGGAGGCTGAGGCACAGTGTGGAGAGGAGGCTGAGGTGCAGTGTGGAGAGGAGGCTGAGGCACAGTGTGGAGAGGAGGCTGAGGCACAGCGTGGAGAGGAGGTTGAAGCACAGCATGGAGAGTTGGCTGAGGTGCAGCATGGAGAGTTGGCTGAGGCGCAGTGTGGAGAGGAGGCAATGAAGTGTTTCAACAAGGTTTCTCCTGGGTGCTAAAGTGTCCCACGTAGCCTCTGTCCAGCTGCTAAATGTAAATATGAACGCTTTAAATTGCATTAATGTTAAAGTTTCCCAAGCCTCACCAAAAAGCACAGAGTGCATACAGAGTGGTGGCCACCGGGGACTGTGGTCAGACTGCCAAATAGATAGATATGGAGAGATATTCAGAGTCAGGAGAACATGAATTCACAACCAGAACAGGGAATAGAACTCCCATCGGTGGCCTGACCTCTCCCAGCATGCCTCGTGTGTCCTGAGGGACGCCGATTCAAAATACACTCTCATAACTGTCAAATGGAGACATGAAGGGGCGAATAGATTTCAAACATACCAAAAGGTCATCTAAAATGCACTAGCACTCATCAATGCTTTGTCAATATCATTTCAATCATTCAGCCACTAATCAGATGTTCCAAGAACTTGCGTATATCAAAAGCATGACCCAAACCTTCCAATGAGAAGAACAAAGAGTCTGAGGCGGATGCCACAGAGAGAGAGAGAGGAGAGGAAAGAGAAGCAACAACAGAATGAGAAGAGATGTCTTCTTAATTAGCCAGTAATGATAAGATCTGACAAACAACATCTGTTTCCAGAAACAGAGAAGGGGGGGAGGGACAGGGAAGGAGAGGGCGGGAGTGAGGGATAAGAAGGAGGAAGAGAGTGCGAGAGAGAGAGAGAGAGAGAAACCTGTGAAGCCGAGACAAGAGGGACCTGCTTGTAAGAAAGTAAAGGGGATGTGTGTGAGGGAGGGGATGCTGTGTGTGAGGGAGGGGATGCTGTGTAGCGTGACACAATAGAGGAGCGACGGATGAGAAGAAGTAGAACAGGAGTGAGAGAAAGACAGACAGGGGAGAGAGAAATCTGACAGGGTTGAGGGAGCCTAAGGAACCAGGACGAATATGACAGACAGAGGGAGGAAAACAGATCAAATTGAGAAGAAGGAGGGAGATAGGCAGACGTGGAGAGAGAGGGTGAGCTGGATAATGGCACTAGAGGGAGAGTCGGGCGGGAGGGGGGAGAGGTGGAACGTGTGAAGAAGAGATGGGTATGGAATCACTCAGAGGTCCAGGGTGCTGTAATTTACTGTCCGTGGCTAATCCACAGCAAATGTGTGGAGCCGAGGAGCGGGGAGAAGGGAGAGAGAAGGGGAGATCGGAGCGAGCGGGGTAAGGGGGTGGGTGGGGGTGGCGGTGGGGGGTAAGGGGGTGGTGGTGGGGGGTAAAGGGGCAGGGCACAGAGCCTGTCGGGGCGCTCAGCATGCCCGCTGGGAGCCTGTCAGCGGTCACATCACCCCCTGCCCTCAGCCCTGACGGATTCATCAGGATCATTACACACACACACACACACACACACACACACACACACACACACACACACACACACACACACACACACATGCATGCACACACACACACACACACACACACACACACACACACACACGCGCACGCAGCACCCACCACACATTTAGAGAAGATTATCATTGACATCACAGTTGTTAAATTGCCGTTCATGTTTCTCTTGAAAATGTATTCTGCCACGATGATGAGGAAACCACTACAGACATCTGTTGCATAAATGATCCAGATACAGCCAGCATCAAAACACACTAAACAGAAACAGCGGAAAAGCCATCCATCTGGTCTGTGGGCCCCCGACTTTAGCTACATCCTCCTCTACCACACACCCGCCTCTTCTGCACTCTCCTCACCACATCATCTTACTGTATGTCAAGTAGTTATATTTAATGTTGATGTATTGTACTATTGGCTGTGTGGTTGTCTTACAGTGAAAACTGTGTCTGTACTACACATGTTTGCCTGATTGTGCTGTCCAAGGACCACAGGAAGAATAACAATGCCTCCGGCATCCGGCATCCAATATGGATCTTTTAATCAAATTTAATCAAAAATACATGTATACTGCAGATGTGTAAATATGTTAGGGGATGTTTTCAAAAAGTGAAAGGTGGGGAGATATCGGAGAAATCCAGAGTCCAGGGAAATTTATTCTGTCCAGATTCCTGACAGACAAACAAACAAACAAACGTGGCTTGCGGGGCCGTCTCGGCACCAGGGGGCATTGTTAAGTCATTAGTGAAATTTAAGACCTTAACAGAGGTGACCAAACCCCCTCATCCATCCCCCCACACCCTCACTGCTCCACCCACAGCAGCAGCGTCCAGCCAAAGAAAACAGACCCTGTTCCTAAATACCACTGCTAACTGGCCTCTGACTCCATACACACACACACACACACACACACACACACACACACACACACACACACACACACACACACACGCGCACACAAACACACAAACACATGAGATCCTGATTATACTGACTAAACATATCCCCTTACCAAATACATCGCAAATGCATCTCACAGTCATACACACACACACACACACACACACACACTGGATATCTGAAGTACCCTCTAAATCACACTAATCTGCCCCCTTCTGATCCGCAGAGTGCCCCTACTTAATCTCTACACCGCTCAACCAAAGGTGAACCCTATTAGTGGCCAGACAAATGGCTGGGTTTGGCCCAGCTACTCTGTGAGTGTGAGGCCATTCAGAGAGCCACTGAGACGCCCCTCAAAACCCCTCTGCATCCCGCCCACCCCAAATTCCCTAAACCATTCCTCCACATTAGCCCATTCGCAGTCCATTCCCATTTCCTGTCAAAACATCTCTCTGCTGCGCTCCGTTTCCGACGGCCCCCTCCATAGGCTCTCTCAAAGAAAACAAGCCAGGCCTGTTCCCGGTGTCAGGGTTCAAGCCACAACACCCGACCGCCGCGGCCCGGAGCCGAGCAAAGGTGACAAAACACAAACGCGGTTCCTAACCTGCCACTCACAATACACAGGAGTCCAGGATCTTCCCGGTTCACCTGAGTCCGAAAGGTCTCTGAACTCATTTTAGCCATGCGGCGTCGATCTGAGTGAAGCGCTCGCTATTTCAAGCAATACCTGTGAGTGTATTTGATATTCCAGACGTGGCATCCTCTCTCCCTGTCTGTCTCTGTGTCATTCTCCCCCACTCCTCTATCGCCCCCAGGGAGGAGCCATCCCCGGGCCTGTGCCAGCTGCTCAGTGGTCCAGCCTGTGTGCTGCGTGAGGCGGTGTGCACTGGAGCCTCAGGGCCCTGTCGCCACGCTGCCTGGCCCCCTGCCTGAGGGCCTCGCTGACAGGGGGTCTGGAGGGACTGTCCAGTACGAGCCACCAGGGAGAGACCTGTGACAGCGGACTGAAGGGACCCGGGTGTGGATGTGTCTGAGTGCATGTATGTACTGTTTATGTGAGAGACAGGTAATGTACAGTCTTTGTATACATATGAATATCTGTGTGTTTGTGATGTTGCGCAAAAAGGGTCAGAATACAGAAATGGTATATTGCATATCTATGAGATTCTCGAGAGAGACGGACCATTTCCAATGCCTATTCAGGTGTCCATATCTGGTCAAATATGGACTAAATACATCTTCAGTATCTTGGATCTTAATGTGTACAGTTTGTTGTCCGGGAAGCACCTGGATAAGTGTGACAAACTGTTCCTACTCCAGAGTTCAGATATTCTGTGGATATCAAGTTTTAAAATGATGTGATCACTGATCACTCATGGGTTTCATCACAACCGCAACATACTAGGAAATATCCAGGCAAGGATATTGACAGATTCTGGGCCTTTTTTCACTTGTGTGTATCTGGCGACACTCTCTCTTCAATGATTTCCAAGAGCAACTGTAAAGCTAAATTTGCTTGTAAACCTAGAGCTGTTTTGTATTTTTAAGATTAATTTATGCGGAATGAGAATACAATGGTTTTGGTATGGCTGGATAAGTGCTTGTGATTTGTCTGGAAGACGGGGCACGCGTGTGGGTTCAGAGGTCATGAGATGAGTTTGTATGGATGGTTTATGATGGAATTGATTTGAGCAGGTTTCCTCCCCCTAGTTAGAGCTGACTAATCTTCAAAAGAACCATCCTCAAACCAGCAGGGACGAAACCCGTCATGGTGGCAGACGCACAGCCTGTTATCAATAATACACACAGAGCAAGGGCTTCAACTTTATGGCGAAATACTGGGAGTATGAGAAACAATCTCCTAAAATGACATTGTTGTCTCATACATAAAACCCTCAAGTGTATATATGGTGACATAACAGAGCTGCTTGGCGGCAGTTACTCCAGTACGCATCTGGGAAAGGGGAGGAATTCGACCCCTGACACAGTCCAAAAAATGTTGCTGTTCTTATTCTTTGGCCGATAGTTTAATGTGCTTTTCCCAAAGCCTCGCTCCTATTTTCTTAGTTTAATGTGCTTTTCCCAAAGCCTTGCCCCTATTTTCTTGGGGGTGGTGTTGGAGAATGAGGAGACTGGTGTTCCCCACCATTAGAATTACAAGGAGTATTATGCTATCA
>NC_139631.1:20000339-20072839 GCF_964638095.1 Poromitra crassiceps | reverse complement strand
ATGATCAGAGAAAGTTTAATAAAGTTCTCACATGCCGTCCCGTCCTGACTAAACGCAAGTGTTGGGTTTATATACATATATATATATATATATATATATATATATATATATATATATATATATATATATATATATATATATATATATATATATATATATATATATATATATATATATATATATTGCGTATATATATGTATATAATTTATTTATTATTATTATTTTTGGGGTGGGGTGGGGTGGGGGGGGCGGACTATTCCCCTTACGTGTGTCTGTGTCTGGCACTGTCAGAGGAGGTCTGGCTCCAGAACTCCAGGCCTGAGTGGAGCTCCAGGAAGAAACAGGAGCTGGCCAGGGCCATGCTGCGTTACAGCAGAAAGCAGCAGGGGGCGACCACTGTAACAAGGATGCTGACAGGCAGGCTAGACTTACAGTTCAGGCCCGGTCTACTTTTCAAATAGTACGGCCCAGAGCGCTGTCCCAAAACCACATGTCAGGCTCACTGAGACAAAGCAGAGTGATGGAGAGTAATGGATATTTTGATTTTGTCCCTGTGGGTGTGGGTTTGTGTGCGTGCATGCGTGCGTGCGTGCGTGTGTGTGCGGGTGTGTGCGCGCGCGTGTGTGTGTGTGGATGGATGTGACTCACCTGCACATAACCTCATGTGTGAGCAGAACTCTGCACATTTCTGGATTCTTGTTTTGTCCCTCATATGCTATAGGCTGAGAGCAGGAGAGAACGAGCAATGGGACAGATTAAATTTCATGTACAATCAATCAAACTGTGGCTACATACTGGATACTACATACTGGAAGGTCAAATCCCCTCAAGGAGCCTAAAGAGAGTAACCAACCTGTTTAGTGATGGAGTCAATAAGTCTTGCATAAAGATCCTGTTCTGTACGAACCCCTGCACAAAGAAACACAGAGTTAGACACATGGTTTCTGAGAGAGAAGTCAAACTAGGAAGTTCGGCATGGAAACGATTTTAGTAAAACTGAAATAAATTCTCAAACTAAAATGAACCTATACAGTAGAATCCCTCCCTTCAATACCTGCCTTGGTTGAAGTCAAAATTGGAGCATAGGAAAGATCAATCCATATATAACGGCATTGATACTATTTACTTTTTAACATTGACTGATTCAGACTTTCGACTTGCATCGTTGGATTCCCAGATTGGTTAACCCTGACTGCCAAATAATAAAAAGTAATAAAAGTAAACATTTCTGAGATTTGGAGAAAAATTATTCAAACTACCTAACCCTAACAAGCTGATAGTAAGCTAAAATTGCAATAAAAATAAAGACAAAAAAAAAAAAAGTAAAAAAGAAAAATTGGTCTAACTGATGAAAAATAGTGCTGGACAAGTTCTCAGAAAAAGCATTGGACCCTGTCCGCCAAACATGGAGAAACAAGATCGGCACGCAGTTAATATTTTGTCTTTGATGGTTTCTGAGGGAATTGAGAGTTATTTGATGTTTGAATGACTATTAGTCATGTTTGAGGCCAAAATTCAGAGTCTGTTTCTCACGATTTGTCAAACTGTTCTCCGTGTGGATATGTTAACTCCTCACTTCTTCCCCAGTTGACTGCACTGACCGGAGATCAGTTGCACACCAACAGGTGAAATCTCATTGGCCAGAAAGACAAACTTAGTTCTCTGGGTTTTATTGAGGAGCAGAGGTTGGCTTTGCAACGTCTCTCCCTCCTCTGTGATCTCCCGCGCCTCCTCCGAGTGTGCTATTCGAAAACACCTGAACCTCTGGATGCTTCAAATCCACAGGTTTTAGTTCTCCGCGGCTGTAAATCACACGCGAGAGGGAAACCACACGTAATGAATTGCCCCTCAAGAGGAGCACGCTTTATCCAAGGATTTTTATCCAGGCTTTGCAGAGTATTGCTTTTAAAATGTGTTCCTCTTGCATCAAAGTCTCGATTGAGATGCCTTTGATATCGCTTGGGGGAAGGGGGTGAGAGGAGGGAGTGCGGAAGAAGTGCTTCTGGTGCACTTGTATGTTTGTGTGTGTGTGTGTGTGTGCGTGTGTGTGTGTGTGTGTGTGTGTGTGTGTGTGTGTGTGTGTGTGGAGGGTGTGTGTGTGTGTGTGTGTGTGTGTGTGTGTGTGTGTGTGTGTGTGTGTGGAGGGTGTACGGGGGGTTGCTCTAGAACATGTCTTTTATCTTCTCTCCCATGGGTGCCACAGCGATGGCAGAGTAGGGGCAGCGGTGGCTCATGGGAACCAAATTTCTCTCTGTATCCCCTATCTGATGTTGAAACACCATGGGGGGGTGGGGGGTGGAGGGTGTGTGTGTGTGTGTGGGGGGGGGGGGGGGGGGGCAACATGCACCTCATTTCCTCATACATGGGCCCAGAAGTGGCTTCTCACAGAGCCGTACAAACTCGCTGATTAGACGATGAGTGAACGGTCATTTATAAGCACTGCGAGGAGATGAGAGGAGAGCAGAGGAGACTGAGGAGAGGAGAGGTGAGGGGAGGAGAGAACAGGAGAGGTGAGGGGAGGAGAGAACAGGAGAGGAGAGGTGGGGGGAGGAGAGGAGGGGAGAGAACAGGAGAGGACATGAGAGGAGAAGAGAAGTGTGGAGAGGAGACTGAGGAGAGGAGAGGAGAGGAAGGAGGGGTGAGGGGAGGTGGACAGGAGAGGAGAGGTGAGGAGAGAACAAGAGAGGTGAGGAGAGGAGAGGAGAGGAAGGAGAGGTGAGGAGAGGAGAGGAAGGAGAGGTGAGGAGAGAACAAGAGAGGTGAGGAGAGGAGAGGAGAGGAAGGAGAGGTGAGGAGAGAACAAGAGAGGTGAGGAGAGGAGAGGAGAGGAAGGAGAGGTGAGGAGAGAACAAGAGAGGTGAGGAGAGGAGAGGAGAGGAAGGAGAGGTGAGGAGAGAACAAGAGAGGTGAGGAGAGGAGAGGAGAGGAGAGGAGAGGAGAGGAGAGGAGAGGAGAGGAGAGGAGAGGAGAGGAGAGGAGAGGAGAGGAGAGGAGAGGAGAGGAAGGAGAGGTGAGGTGAGGAGAGGTGAAGAGACTGAGGAGAGGAGAGCAGAGGAGACTGAGGAGAGGTGAAGGGAGGTGCGGGAGGTGTGGGAGGCAGCAGGAAGGGAAGATTATTTAAGTGGAAAGGCGCATGTCATGTTAGGGCACCGGGGGGCAGTGTCACTGATAACCTTCTCCAACTCCCATTATAGAGACACAGGGCTGGGGATAATCAAATTACATGGTATCACAGGGCGGGGATGCACGGAAACGGTACTGTACTGTATACGTGCTTCCGGAAAAGCGCGCTCCACTCTACTCACCGTTGCTGTAGAGCAGCTGCAGCTTGTAGTGCGTGCCGTTGTTGGTCTTTTCTCCTGTCTGCTCCTTGGAAGTAAAGGATGGAGAGGCAGACAGAGGCAGGACAGGCAGTTAAGCACATGGGGGCATGGTTAAGTACGGCCGGGCATCCCCGAGCAGAGTTAAGCACATGGCAGCCTCTCCTAATCCTGCAGCTCACCCTGCGCTGCGAGCAGCGTGGAGATCAGAGGGTTGTTGGCTCAAACCCCACATGGGCCAGCGCCTTGTGCTCATAAGCCCGGCGCTTAACCTCGAGTCGGTTGCTCTTTGTAGAGGTCGAACTATCATGTCTGATAAGAAATCCTAAAGCCTTGAGATCAAAATGCAGTGGTCCTCTCTGCAACCAGGTTTAGAATATATGCATGCATGGTTATTATGTGTGTGTGTTTGAAAGTGTGCGCGCACGTGCACATCTGTGTGTGTGTGTGTGTGGGGGGGGGGGTTTCAGTGAGTGGAAAGTCCTGTACTGTGAGAGTGAGCAGCAGTCGACCTTGACAGAGAAACTTCCTTTCCTCCATCCCTCCTTCCCCCAGGCTCTCCACCACCCTCTCCCTCTCTCTCTCTCTCTCTCTCTCATCCCCCCTTTTCCTTCTCTTTCTCTACCTCCACTGGCCTTTCTAAGTGGTCTCAAAGGAATGCTCTCTGGTCCAATAACCCAGGAGGCCGGCATCACAGAGACACGAGCGAGAGAAGGAGCGAGGAAGAGAAGAGAGCGTTGGGGGGTGCAGAGAAACCGGGGATGAGGAGATAGTCGGAAGGAGAGAAAGAAGAAGCGGGTGGAATTAAGAGAGATATGAAGATAAGCAGGAGAGCAGCAGAGAGATCAAAACTTCATATCGAGCGCGGGATCGAGGCTCGGCGTGGAGATAGAGAGAGAGAGGCCCCGGCGTGGAGATAGAGAGAGAGAGGCCCCGGCGTGGAGAGCGAAAGTGTGACTTGTAAATAGACACAAGAGGAACATTTATTTGGCCACACCACAGCTCCACCTCTGCATAATAACAAAACAAAAGCAGATGCCAGGGTAACCATGCGGAAAATGAACTTCTCTGCAGCCATCATATCACTCGGCGCTGCCCCGTGTGGCACAAGGGGATCACACGCTGACAGCTTTCAGCCATGGCATTAGTGCCGCCGCCGCCCTCCACCCCCCCACCCCCCCCCTTCTAACATTCATAGTAAAACAATGTTTGAACTTCAGTTGACAGGACGTGTCCTCTTGTCTCTCTCAGAGGGGGAGAGCTGTTGCCAGTTTAGGAGTTTCACGCTCCCCTCTGGCTTTGACCACAAGGCAAAAATGTCCATCAACACTGGGCATAAGGCTCCCACTCCGGGCGGCATACCCTCTCAATCTCTCTCTCCCTCTCTCTCTCTCTCTCTCTCTCTCTCTCCATCGCCGTCTCGTTTTCTGAACTCCACAGTGCACCTTTCCTTATTTTGGTCTTGTCCGACCTGAGGAATTCAGCTCCCCCCTCAGCAGTATTTAGAGTATGGGGAGTGTATGGGGGGGGGGGGGAGTATAGGGGGGTGTGGGGCGTGGCGTGACAGAAAGAGACTTTGATGCTTAGTTACTGTATAACTTAACAGGAGCAAGCATCATTTGCATTTTAAAAAGTAGTGATGTCCTCCTAATGAGGCAAGCTGCTAATTAGTCATTAGATATTCTTTTTCAATCCCACATCATCAGCTCATTGAGGGTACAGCTTGTGTAAACATGTAGCCGTCAGCTGTTCGATATGCTTGGCTTTATTGGGAATGGGTAAGATCAAGTTGAGCACCTGGTTACAGGATAAGGCTATGCAATAATATATTGCTAATATATGCCACTGATAGCCTATACACCCACAGTTTTCCCCCCAGATATTCTTCTGTATTGTTATAGATCTATTGGTAGACTGAAGGAATTCCACTTATAGCATTATGCATTGGTATAGCTGTGATGATGATAGGTGACAACTCAGATAAACATACAGACAGGCACATATTCAGACACACACCTTGTCGTGCTCAACAAAGTCCACAAACGAAGTCCTCTCCACTTCGACAGGTTGTCCGTGTCTGTCATAGAGTGCCAGGACAAAGTGGAAGAAGTTGGACTTGCGGAGATTGGAAGGTGGCTGCTTCTCAAAATGGGCTCTTGACAGAGCCACTCCACTAAGGAGACAACAGGAGGAGACAATCAGCTCACATCTTCTAACCTTCATCAGAGACAGTCAAAGCTGGTCAAATGTTGCTAAATGGGAAATATGTGATCATATTTACTTCATAACTCGATTAACCTCTTGAGCATTCTTTCTTAGCATAACATACATTTTCTCAACATGTTCAGTCTAACGGGTGAAGTTACAATCAATGAAACTTGTTAAGAATAAATAAATAACTCAAAACAGCAGGCCCATTGCCAGGCCTGCAAATAAATCATGATGGTGTATGTGGAAAAAATACACACAATTAATCTAGATGAATGCATTACAATTGAGTATTTACTTTATGGAACAATAACAAATATTATTATATAATTGATAGCCGAAGATGCTATGCCAACAGAACTAAGAATCCCAAATTGCAGTCTAAACATCTATAATTTTTTGTACACAGTTTAGAGTCTGTTAAAGTAAGAAAATCTTTACTGGGTTTTGTGAATATGCAGAATGTTTTACAAATGAAGTCCATCAATATAGTTGTGGTAAACTGTGTGAAGAATTTAAGTATGAATAAACAGTATATAGGCCTTCACACTTAGAGCAAATAAAACCTTGACTCATGTCCAAAATTAATCTATAATAGAAAAATATCTCACAGTCCCATCAAGGCAGGGCAAGTTAATGTGTATAGCACATTTCATACAAATGTATGAAATGCAATTCAAACTTTAGCATACATAAAATTTATAAAGAAAATGACTAAATAAAAAGATTAAGAGAGAGAGAGAGAGAGAGAGAGAGAGAGAGAGAGAGAGAGAGAGAGAGAGAAAAGGAAAGCTGCAGCCCATGATCGATCATCAAAAATAGTTACAATAGATTTTTGTAACCTATGGACACAGAACCTCACTATTTTGTATTAATTTAGTTTAATTCAGTAGCTATTTTAGAAAATGTGGATAGGTCAAACTATTTATTTTCAGAAAACGTTGAGCAGATTATGGATTTTGCCTGACAGCCATAAATCTTGGCCTCTGAATAAATAAAGCCAAGGGGGGAAGCCTTAAATAGTAAAACAAAACACACACACAAAAATCAAGATTTTTTTTAAATTGCGTTTGTACCGTTCATTAATAAAATACTATAGGCTATCTCGATATTAAGCAAATATAAATCGTATTACTGTTGCATTAGTCTTTGTTATCAATTGCATTAAATTATCATATCCCATCTATTATTATTACAGTAATGAACACTAACGATTTTTTCTTTCTTTTTTCTTAAATTTATGACATATGGCACTTTTAGGCCCACAATCTGTAAATTCAGGGCATGATGGTACATTTGGATCTGTTTAGGTAAACAAATTAGTTCAGAATGAGATGGAGAGGGAGCATCAGGAGGAATCTGGAAAACAGACAGCCGCAAGCAGAGGAAAGACTACAATTTTAAATTCATTCTCAAATTCGATTAAAAAAGTGTGGATAGAACTGTTATTCTGAGTGAAGAATTTTAGGATTTAGGAATGTCTTTAAACCACCAAATTAGCCCTATTGAAAAATGTTTTTTATCTTGCTTTCAAAATAAATTGCATTTTAGTTTATAGGTCATCAATAATTTGTAAAAGCTTATGTCAAAATCAATCCCGGCCCTTTGTATGTTGGCCTATTGCATAACATTATTTTTCTGAACAGATGTTCCTTGTGACATGACTTTATATCGTGGTCTAATAGTTTTGTTTGTTTTCATCCTATGCCATTGTTGACAATACTCCCCTAAGTGAACACAGATTTTCTTTTCTTTTTTGAACAAATTCATCCTCTTGACTGTTTTGAGATGTTGTTCTTTCATCACATGCATTTGATGCCGTACATGAGTTTGGGATCTGTGACTTAGAAAGGTGACTCCAGCCATCGTTTGCAACAAGTAGCCTTGTTTGTGGCACTTTTCTGTAAATTTTCATTTCGTGTTCAATCGAGATAAGCTCTATTGCGTGATCTATGGAAACTAAAACCCGATTGCCTGTTGACAAGCGTGGGCTATGGGAAATAAAGTGTCTGCTCGTAGTATGAGAAGGTAATGTCATTTGGGAGACTTATGAGTTTGCAATGTATCCTACCTTTGCGCCGCTACGTTGGCATCCACCACCCCGACATTACGCACCCACGACCGGATCGGGTCCATCTCCTCTCCGAGACTTCTTTCTTTTAATCCGCTCACTTCTCGTATCAGATGCTCCTGGATCCCGAACATTTAAGCCCTATCCTAAGTCTAACCGGCTGTGTGCACTTTTTTCAACTTAATACAAAATGAGTAGAAGAGCAAGCACTTTGGCAAACAACGGAAGGTCCGCCCCAAGGCGCTGCGCTCCTCAAGAGCGCTGCGAGATAACGGAGCTTTCAGAGCTGTCAGGTGTAAACAGCAGTGCTTAAAGATGTTCTGTGGCTTCTCTAGAAATCCTTTCAGACTCTCTGTGAAGACTGAAGCGAAGATAACAGGTATATTCCCCCAATGATTGCAAGCATTGTCCAAGCGCAATATCCAGCGTTAGCTCGAGCGCAGACGATCACCTGTTCGGTGGACACAACTCCAAAACAGTCTAGCGTGTCGGTCACAAAATATAGGCCGGGGTATAGTCGGTGTGTGGTGGATGCAGTCCCAGATCAAATGGCCAAATCGGATCAAACAGTTGATCTAAGGGCCAGGAAGCTCGCAGTGAACCGCTGTCTTGAAGCATGAATGAGACCCTCTGCCGGGATGGAGTGGAGGAGGGGCCTCTAGTGCCATATGGGGGACCGATTGTTGAAATGGATGCTCTCATTGGTGTAAAGTGCATCCGTTGTTTGGACTTTTGCCAGGTTTAGCATCTCTGAGCTCAGCTCCCACAACTTTTCTCAGATAAAGTTTGGCCTGTAGTGGTCGGAAAATCAACACATTTGCAATTAGCCTATTGAAGCTACATCATTCTTCACGAAGAAATCGTGGTGCAAGATAATTGAAATGTCTTCTTTGTATAACGTTGTGCATGCATGTGCGTGGACGTGCGGGAGGGAGACTATAATTCAGTAGCCTAAATAAATCAATATAGGCTATTGGACGCTCATACAAAACATAAATTCAATATTTTATTCTCATATACGGTTCTTTAGGCTACTTTTTTCTATATTACCATGCAGAGTTTTAATTGTCTTTTATTTGCATATAGCCTAAATTTAAGTTTAGTCAAATTCTGCCTTGCTTTCCAATGCAGCCTACTAGCCATCAGTTGTCTATACAGCAAATCCAGTTTGCTCTATTCATTCAAGTCATCATCACAAGTGCGCTCTCGGCAGGCAGGCGCGCATTGAGCAGCTCGGCCGTGCTCTCTTTGAACGCAGTGATTCCGCTGAGGAGGCAGCGCATCAGTGTCAGCCTCAACAATGGTCGTCTGGTTGGTCCATCAATCTCCACCAGCAGGACAGGGCTGCGCTCTGATTGGCTTTGGGGCCGCAGCCGGAGCAGTGCCCAAAATCAGTTCACAATCAATAGGCGAGACTGTCATTTATGATCAAATGCAAACTCGCATCACTTTGAAGTCTGACACACAGAAAAATGATTCTTCTTAAACACTATAAATAAAACTGAACAAAGTAGGCTAAAATAGTTTAAAAAAAGTTATTTTAGCTACGGAACAGTTCATGCATTCTAAAAAAACAAGAGGTTTATTCACACCAGAAAGGTTCACCGTTTGAGCATATAGGGTTAAAAATGGATAGCGGACACTAACGTTAACCAGTGCCACATATTTTTAGGCTGAACCTATTTTTTGTATTTTGTAATGGCCTTCTTTGTGTTTGGATGATTTTGTCATGGCCTGCGAAACAAAAATATTCTCTATGCATTTCTTGCAGACTTTTAAATTAATTTCCGTTCCCGTTCATCTGGCGTTGAAAAGGAAAGTCCCCCCCCACCCTTTTTTTTTCTCCCAACCACGGTTTCTTGCCCCTTACCGAGGCTATTGTCTCTGTGTGGAGTTTGAGCGCCTGGACAATGAATGTAAATCTCCCCCCTTGGATCCCGCCTCAGCCCACCATCTGCCAGCGCGGGACAAAGTCAGATGTTCCCCCAATTATGAGAACAGTCCCGGGGAATCCTGCCTACGAGTCTCCGCCCTGTCGCCTTGTTCCTCACACACTTCCCCTTCTGATTGACAGCTCAACCACAAACCATGAAAAATCTATAAGCATGATGACTCACACCTTACTGGGATAACATTCCTTTACTCCCCGCAAAACCGTGCACGAGTTGCAGCAGACTTCATTGGTCCTGACTGTCCTCTTGCTAACCAGAACCATGCACAAAATAATATCAAGGCTAAAAACTTGTAAGTTGAGTGCATGTTTACAGTCTGCAGGGTATAAGTTAATTTGTAAAGAAATTGTTAGAAACACATTTTAGCTTCACATTGCAATGATTCATTATGACATGGATTCCCTGACGTTTTAAATAAAATTGCAACGAATCTTTACAAACAACTGCAATGTGCCCTGAATAAGTTTTGGGAGATTTTATCTGCTTTTTAGCGTTTTGCAGATGCAAACATAACAAATGAGATGCTCCTTTGAACTAGGATCAAACGGCCTTCGGACTACATCATCACACACATCAGAATAATTTTGGATCATTGAAAACAAAAGTTGAATATGGTCAAAGTTTTCCATTTGTTAATCTTCCTGTTTTTGATATTTTTTATGAGAGCTTGAGAAATTGCTATTTTTACTTCTTTATCAGGAAACGGCCTATTTGAGCTCTATTTGGCTTATAATGATTTTCCGGACCAAAAACGTGCACCACCCAAATTAGTAGCTATAGGCATAACTTTTAAAACCCTTAGCAGTCACAATCTTAGGCCTTTATCTTATCCACATAACATTAAAAAAAAATCTGAATAGCTATTTTAAAGAAAGTTCCGGCTATTCCAAAATCGAAAGTTAAACCACTCAGCTAGGCTATTATTAAAGAGGGGAAAGGAGCATGTTGTAGGCTATATAGTCCAATCATGGAGAACTTCTCTGTAACAGTTTAGAACAAGCAGCTAGCAAACAACTTGTCTCCACAACCACAGGTGCGTGTGGCTCTGCCGTGATTATCTGCCCCGCAAGACTAGCTAGCCTATATAAATGTGTGGCTTTTGTAAATTGGTGAAGCGGAGAGCCGGGGCGAAAATGGGGGATTAGTCAAACCACAAGCGTCTTTCTAATCAATTTAACCCGCTGAGACGGTCAGCCCGTGTATTTTGGGGGGGCGGGGCGGGGAATCAGTGACTGCTAAACCAAACAATAGGGTATCGTGTGCCACTCGTCCTCTCCAGCATTCCCCTGCTCCCATGGGACAGGCAGCGCAGCGCAGCGCCACTCTGTGTGGATGGCAATCGGTCCGCGGAGGTCATGAGGGGCCCTTGAGGGGGGGCCGGGAGACGCAGCAGCTGGTTCCCGTCCCCTCTCTCTCCACTGTGCAGAAAACAACAGAGCTAATGCGACCCACCACGTCTCCTATCGATCGCCAATATATTGCGCTCATTTATTTGTTTAGCCTACTTATTTAAGTAGGATGCAGCACTGCAGCAGGTCCCCTGGGGAGTATCGGCATCCTCAATTAAAGTGGAGTAGCCTTTAGTCTTTTATTTCTTATTACCAAACCATCAACAGATAAACTTTTTCACAGACATTTGGTTGACTCTATGCCTGTTGAGGTTTTGAGGGTTCAGACAACAGCATGTCCTTGGCTATACAGAAACAGAAATATGGTAATCCTATGCTAATAGTCTACATTAGAAGAATAACAGTAGACCTAGCCTAATAGGGTATTACAGAAAATCTTGAAATATCATGCAGCTAGACTAAGTAAAAAAAAAATACACAGAACATCCTATAGGTCTATATGGGGAGGGGGATTACTAACTCACTACTGGGATAGGCTATATCAGCAACCAGCTTTATTGAAAATGTGTAAGATAGTTCAGCAGGTGCCAAACTTCACTTTCATGCAGCTAGGCCTATTGGAAATTCTGATTATTAAGACCAGCATTTTCAAATGGACCTAATCACAATAGGTTATTTAGCACTCTGTGTGTGCAGATTCAAGATGTTTATTGATGTCTGTAGGCCTAGTTATAATCTTATTATAGCTTTGGCTTAATAAGATTATGATGACACCAATCCGTGAGCTCAGCAGTTGAATCTCCTTCCCCATAACCACTTGAGGAGCGAGCTAGAGTCCATATTTTGCATCTCAACAACTCTGCTAGAACTCCTCATTACTGGGAGGATGAGGGCACATTTGCCCAACTGGAAAATGCTTTGTCACCTCTCCAAGTTTGAGAGGATGCCTCACTCCAAGAGCCAAGCAGTTTGAGAGCTTCATTCATATGAATTCAACCCCCCCACATAATAACTCATGTGGCATCCTGGCTGAGCAGCAGCAGGGATATAGTGGGGGGTGAATGCACCTAAAACTCAGTTCTCAGTTTCATGTGCGGAACACTTTACCCACTTTTTCAGGCTAACATACATCCTTATGACGGAAATTCTGAGCATTGTAAATTGTAAAAAACTGTTGTAGCCTATAGGTTATATGAGGATAGCACAAATGAATGCTTTTCTGAAAACGATTACTTTTTCTTTACATTTGTGGTTGTTTATGATGATCACCGACTGGATGTCATGGTTTTCAAGCCTTTTGATTGACCACATCACTGTTGAGGTGGCAAGTCCTGCCTCCCATTCCCATAGGAGCAGGCCAGCTAACTGATACAGAGTGGAGAGCAGAGATAGACGCTTCTTCAGATGCATTTGAGCCTCTTTATATAACTTGCTAATGATGTGTTTTCTGCCAGCAATGCTGAGTTTCCTTTAGAGATACGCTGCAAATATCAGCTTGACTTAATTTGATACTTGGCTTTTACTGAAATCATCACAATGTCAGGGTACATGCATGCACTTGATTACATTAGATATTCAGGATATTGTGTAATAACACAAGTATAATTAATCGGGCCATTCATGAGTAGCAGCACTAAGTCCTGAAGAGCACTGCAGGTCTTGCCTGCTGTCCTAAAACAAATTGTATGGCAGCGCCATCTGCTGGTCTGTAGTTTACTAGGAAAGACTATTATTGCTATTGCCGCCAGAGGACAACATTTTATTATCTTCTCAAGTATTGTTCTGTACCATCATAGTCATTTTCTGACTATTGTGATTGATTATTAAACATTTGTCATAATTATTCCAATTGAAACAAGCTACATCATAAAAAAAAGTCAACTGACTCAAAGGTTGATATGCACAAGACTCAATTTACTGGTCAAACAAATTTGCATTCCAAGCAAATTCTTTGAAATATAACTCTAATTTTGCTTATTTGGATATTACCATAGTTCATCATTCATTTTCCTGCCAAAGGCTGTACAAGTGTTTGAAAGAAAAGGTAAAGGATTCGAGAGAAAACAATTCACAGATCAATAAGGAACTTCATTCATCAGGTGATAGCTACTTATTACTATCACCTCACTTTGCAGTGTTTAATAGAAGAAAGAAAAGGCAAAATCAACTTTGCCCCTTCTCTTCCCTCCAGTGTAAATATCAGTGCAGTAGAAACATTACTTCATTTGATCCAACAAAGCTAGCAAACTGTCCAAATCAAATTCAGTGGATTTGTGTCAAAGATGTGAGGATGTCATATGGGTCAGCAGCAGTGTTAAGAATTGTCACCTGTAGTGAAAATTAGATGCCCAGACATGTAACTGTCTTTGGTCAAGCCGTTGCCACCATGGTTAGCAAACAGCGAGACCGTGTCACCCTTGTGGAGCTGGAGATAGGTGCCCCCAGTGGCTGTGATGAAGCCGTTCTGGTGGGTGGTGTAGGAGTGCAACACCACTTCTCCGTTACGCCGCAGGTCTAAACTGCCCGCGTTCTGGTAGATGGTACAGTGAAATGTAAACTCATAGAGGCCTGGCACTGTACAGGTGAACACACCCGTTCTGATGTTATAGCTGTCCTGTCCATTGTAGATGACCTCACGGAAGCGGATGGCTTCGCCTGCCTTGGGGAAGTTATTACCCAATCGCACAGCAAAAGCAACTGCCGGGGTGTTGCCAGGAGGTCCCGCGGGCCCGGGTAGGCCACGTTCCCCTCTGGGTCCTGAAAAAAGACATGGTTATTTGTAATTACACCAACTTACATACAGTATCTCATTGTGAGATTTTGAAATATTACTTTCAGTATTAGTAGTATTACCGTATCTATTAGTATATCATTCCTATGTTTGTGGGGAATAGCAAAGAGAGAATAGGTTTTACCCGGTGGTCCTGGGGATCCTGATCGTGGTGGTGCATCAGCGCCTCCATTTTCTAGAGAAAGTGACTGGGAAAAATCAGCATCTCAAAAATATTTGCATTGATTGCCTTCAGCAAAATAGGACAGTTAGGTTTTTAGGATTAAGGGCATCCACTCACGATCGATCCATGGGCTGAGGTCAAAGGCAGGGATGTCAGTGCAGTTGGTGTAACCAGACCCTCGGGGGCGGTACTGGAAGGGTTGCTTGGGGACTTCAGTGATACCAGTGTTGTCACAAATTATACGTGCAAGGGATGTGTCCCGTAGGGACTCCCTCTGGTCATCAGTGAAGACCCCAGAGTTCTCCCACCAGAGTCTGAAATGGACAGTTGATTAACATGTGTACATCTGTAATCCATGTCTGTCAAAGATGTATCTTCAGGCAGGCCTCCTCTCTGCTTACCTGTCTCCCTGGCGGATCCTCTTGAACTGATTGGAAATAAGACAGGCGAACAAGGGCCCCACACGGCCTCCGGGCACAAAGGGCTCAGCCACTCCTGCCAGCCACACATCGATGTTGTCCACCCGGCCATAGAGTTCCCACAGGTTCCTGGCCAGCTCAGTGTTGTTCAGCACCCTAGCCAGCTGTTTCTCAGTTTTGGGTTGTGAGAGCCCACAGAACTTACGCCATTTGTTGTAGCCTACACAGGAGAACATAGTGTGAAATTATTGCACGTGTGAAGATATTGTATATGTTTGAAATCTGTAAAGTGTGGTATCCTCAAATATACAGGCTAACTAAAAGATAGACTGAATATAGACTAATCCAAAGGTAGAAGGGAGACACGCACATCCCAGCCTAGTAGGGCAGGTGCAAAACTTACAGTGATGAATGCAAAGAAAATTGTAAAAAGTTCGCACACTGCAAAGGGCTCCAGTTAGTTTTTTATTGTAACACCGTGTGGTGTTGGTACCACACGGTGTTGCAATAAAAAACTAACTGGAGCCCTTTGCAGTGTGCAAACTTTTTACAATTTTCTTTGAATATAGACTAATACATATTTTTCGAAGTGGGAGGCGGGCCTCCCCAGGGGGGCTCTAAACAGTTTCAGGGAAGGCTCAGTGAATGGAAGTGAAAAAATATTACATTAGTTATCAAAAGGAGATCACATAGAATAGCCTAAATGTTGTGATTTGGTTAAAGAGATAGTTCAGAGATACAGTAATATTGGGGAATTTCACTGTTTTGCCCACTTTCCAAGGGTCAGAAACAAATAAATGCCTTCAGACCTTTTTTATAGTGTGAGGCTATTTTGTCTAAATTGTTGAGATCAAATAATTGTTGGGATTAAATAACAATCGGTAACGCTTTAGAATACAGCCCGCAAATAACCGTGTAACTACAGGGTAACAAGATCTGTACTTATAGGGTAATTACGGGGTACCACACCTGTACTTACAGTGTAACTACGGGGTACAAGAAGTGAATTTAGCCTGTAACTACAGGGTAACAAGATATGTACTTATAGGGTAATTACAGGGTACCACACCTGTACTTACAGTGTAACTACGGGGGGTACAAGAAGTGCATTTAGCCTGTAACTACAGGGTAACAAGATCTGTACTTATAGGGTAATTACAGGGTACCACACTTTTGAAAACCCCTGGACTAATATACTATATAAAGACTAAAACTGGGGCATACCAGGGAGTCCATGGTCTCGGCCTCTCTGCAAGTTGAGAGCGCCCAGATCCAAGGCCAGGTGTTTGGAGAATTCAAACAGCCTATCCCTCAGCCCATCAACCATCATGTGGTCCTGTGTGTTCAGCTTGGCCTGGCGACCCACCAGCCCCCTCAGGATTGGGTCCACACCACCTGAGGTGCACAAACACAAAAAACATGTATTTCTTTTAAATATAATTCAGGTCAATTTAATTAATCCTCCAGTAAGGCGAATGGAAAAAATGTAAAGATCTGGACCATACCTTCAAAGACGACCCTCCATGGTGCAAAGAAGGCTTTGTGCAGCAGTGGGCTGGGGAAGTTGGAGTGCTCCTGGTAGTCCTCTTTGAGACGGAAAATGAAAGGCTGAACCATCAGGTGAGCGAACCGGTAGGCGGCGGTGGCGAACACATTGGCGATGCTGGGGTCCACATCCTCATCATAGCCCGGGTAGGTGGACAACTGCTTGCGAATGAAGTCTGGGCCTACAATGTGGAGCAGGTAGTCTCTGAAAGTGATGACCTGAAAGAGGAAAGGAATGAGTGACAGCTGTGTGAACTGCACAGAGTCTCGCATTTGTGGACATGCCACTTCATCACTTCAACCGTGAATGTGAGCTCTGTGTTAAGTGTGCCGTGCATGCCGTCTCTAACCTGGAAGTATCCTCCCAAGATCTTTCGCGCCTCCTGATACAGCCTTTCTCCAGTCCAGTAGGGATTGAGCTTGGCCAGGGCGCGAGCCAGACGGTTGTGCTCACGCATCATCAGTGTGTGGATGGAGGTCAGGGCAATGTTCTCGTTGGAACGCTCATCACCTGCGAGACAGCGACAGTCGGCCGCGCTTAATAATTGTGATTCATGGATGCGTAAGTTGTGGTATGGCAACCACAGTGTGTCATCGAATGTCTTGTTAAAGATATCTGATCTCACTGAGACTAAGTTAGTTAAGTAAAGGTTGATTAAAATAAAATCAAAAAATGTTGTCAGTCAGCACCACATGGTGTTTAGAATGAGCTTAATATGTTTTCAGTGATTTTACATCGGCTAGTTTGCTTCCACTCACCAGCCAGGAAGCAGGGCACCTCCTGGGCATTGGCATCATTGGTAATGCGGGCTCGGCTGGCGCACATGTTGACAGCCATAGTGCCGAAGGGCAGGAGCTCACGGCCGTTGTCAGTGAACTCGGTGTTGACCCTCAACAGGCCCTTGTCACTGGCGAGGTTGCGGAGGCTCTGAGCTTTAGCGTCGTCGGCGCCGTAAACCTGGCCTACATCGATGTAAGCTGTAATACCGTTCATCTGCTGACGCACAGTTGGGGCACCAAAGATGTGGCCTGTTCTGCCAGAGCCACAACCTGCTGCAGAGCGGAAGAAGGGGATGCACTCCGTTGAGTTATTGCCAAAGCGGGGATCTGCCTTAGGCATCTGTATTGAGAAGACAAGCAATAGTTAGCATTCGGTGTGTGTGTGTGTGGGCGAGCATTGTGCGCATTTATGCATTTGTTTACTTGTGCAATGCTATGACACAGACCGTGATGGGGAAACAGGGCTCTGAGCGCTCACAGGTCTGGTCACAGTCGATGCCATTGCTGAATGAGCGGATGACAGGAGAGTGAGGGGTGAAGGTCAGGTCATGGTCAGTCCATTGACCAAAGATAGTCACCAGGTGGGTATAGAGTTCATCACTCTCTACATCGGCATTGGCGGTCCTCAGAATACGGTTGGACACTTCCCTTACCTAGGGAGAGGCATGCAGACAGTGAGCACCTTGGTGAGAATGCTATACAACAACCACTATCTAGCCACCAAAACACTGTTTGTTCCCTTATGGAGAAACTAAATTATTTACTGCAGATGCTCTGACTAAATGATTCTTTTTGGTTTGATTTATCTGTGTATCTATCCCCCACCCCACCAATGTCTTCTTAGAGGAAGTCTTCATGTAAGACTCTCAAGTTTCTTATCTTTCCTACTCTCAATTCTACTATCTGTTTTATTGTAATGGAGCAGCCAATAAAGTATTTTGATGTAAAGTACCAGGGGAAGAATATGCCTGTTGATTTTCTTATCACGGTCCCAGCCTTTGGGCAGAGAGATCTCATCCTGGTACTCAGCAGGTAGCCACCGGGTGAAGGGTGTGTTTGAGGCCCCTTGGCGGGTGATTTTCCTATGCGGGAGAAACACAACATTGATGATATTCTCTCTTGACAATCATTCGGTGATACTAAAAGTTGACAGTGTCAGTAGTAGTACTGAGCTTTGATGACAGTGATAGATATTTGATTATCAATATTTTTCAAAAGGAAAGGGGGAAGTCCACTCCCATTTTTAGTATCTTTATTTAAGCAGTGGGAAAGTAGAGAGGGATATAGAGTAGGTTAGACACAGGAGGGCAGGGTGATTTGATTCTAGAATTTCTAGGCCAGTGACACATGTGGCTTCAGAAGCAAGAAACTTAAAGGAGAACTTCACCAAAAAACAATGCTGCTTTATTCTGCACATGATCTCACAAACATCTGAAAACTGTAAACAGTTTTGCAGTCATTCATTTAGTCTGGCATTTATTGAGAGATCAAGTTCTGGACCAGTGATGTAATCAATATACATGAATGACGGTCAAGTTTTCCAAAGTTTAAGGACTCAACTGTCTGTGGAGACATTTAGCAGTACCCCCCGCCCCCACCCCACCCCTTCCCCCGGTTCATTCATGCTAAAATCGCTGTTTTCCAGCTGCATCACCTGTTGTTGCAGACGCTGGTTGCAGTGCGAAATGTGTTTAGATTGGGAGTTGTTCCACATGCAGGGAGGCGTTCTCTGGCAGAGCAGCCTGTCAGATCAGCAAGGACTTTCAGGTCCTCCTCGGACATGAGATCTGATTAACAGAGGCAAAGAATCAACATCTGATCTGAAATGTAAATGCCAGTATCGAGAAATGGGAATAACCGAAGGACACACCTGTGGCATTGATGGAGCGCTTTTGAATGCGGTGACTGCCGAGAGATCTCTTCTGGATCAGTTTCATGGCCTGCTCCATGTAGTCAGCAGCACGCACCGATAGGCGGGTTTGCCCTGCAGGTTGCTTCATCAGCCGTAGGACATCTGCAGGCGTGGCTGCACGCCTCTGCACACGGGCAATGCTCCTGGGTTGAGTAAAGAGGAAAAAGAGATTTGATCCGCGACAGGCCGGTGGCACAATAGTGGCAACCTTTTTGGAATGGTTTTGAAGATTGAAAGACAACATGCATGCAAAGAACGCATATCTGCAGTAGACAGCTGCAGATTTGACACCCGATAGTTAGTTGAAGATCAACATTGGACTAGCCAAGTGCTACCATATATCTATTCTCTTTCACCACCAGTTCAACAGGTTTGTACACTCACACTCTTCTGGAGTAGTCGTAGTCCATGTCCACTTTAGCCTTGGCTTGACTCACAGCATTTTCTAAGAAACTCCTCCTGGTCAAGCTCAGTTCTGAAGGCAAAACAAAAAGTATTTCAGTCAATCCGTTCTCTGCTGCTAGTAGTTGTATGTTATGTTATGTTTTGTTATACTGTGTATATGAAAAACACGCACGCACGCACGCACCGCGCGTGCGCGCGCACGCACGCACACACACACACACACACACACACACAGACACACACACACACACACACACACACACACACACACACACACACACACACACACACACACACACACACACACACACACACACTCTCTGCTGCTAAGCAATCCTGTTCAATTGCAACCACATATTTTGTGAATTAATTGGAATACTCCTGTTTGGTCAATACATTAGTGAAATGGTGAAATGTGCATTGTTATCTTATTTAAAATATAAACTCATAAGCATATCTGTGATCGGCACACTATTGCATTGTATTTGGGAATGCTGAAATATCCAGTTGTTTTTTGGGAAATGTCTTGGAATGTTTGGGTAATTGGCTTGGAGTAGTATTACCAGTGTCGCCAAGGCTGTGTCTTAGCAGAAAAAAGAACACAAATAAATGGAATATCAAATGCAAACTTTTAATTATGGTGGCAACCACTACTGCCGCCAGAGTCATACTTAGATATTGGAAATTACCAAAAATGCCGGAGTTACGTGAATGGGCCAATACAATGACAAAAACAGCTTCATACGAGTTAATGCTCGATAAGATGAATAGTGCGAGGAAGGAGGCACTACCACGACCTTGGGTTGATTTTTGGAACTATGACAAACTCATAATATGTCCTGGGATTCCCTTCTTATCAATTTGTTTATTTATTAAGTTATTTTCAAGGTCTTTTTCTTTTCCTTTCCTAGATGTATGCCATTTGAAATGATCTGCAATGTACATCACATGGAAATGTATAACTGCACTCCCATGTACCGTACAGGTTGACACAATAAAAATTAGAATTACAAAAAAAGCATCTCTGTGATCTGATCTATTTAACGCTAATAGAAAATATAATAATAATAATCATCATCATCATAATAAACAACCACAACAACAACAACACATTAAATCTAAAATGATTCCTAGCAATAAAAAAATATAGATGATACAACTAGGACTCACCAGCATTCACCTGGCTCTGCAAGCACAGGTACAGGACGGCAGATAGCAGGCACAGAAAACCATTCATATCTGAAAAACACAAACATTGTGTCCTGTCACACATAAACACACTGGGGGGGGACATAAGAAATTCTAGTTGCCTAATTGTAAGAGAATTGGGTTGAACACATTTAGTTTGTTGTACTTTTTCAAGATAAGCAAATATTTCTGAAAATAAATAAAAAGTACTACGAAACAAACATAAAACACTCATCTTGAAACAAAGAAATATTAAAAAAATATATATGGAAAGATTAAATTTAGGCAAGAAACATTGAAGCAGAGCCTACCTGCAATGTCCTGGGGATGTCCAGGATCAAATCCGCACTGCTCTTCAGTGGCAGTCAAAGTTGAATGAATCCTGCAATGCTTTGGTCAATTTATAGCATGCTGACATGGTCAGGAGACTCCCCGCTGTGACGCCACAAGGAAAACATCTCTGCTACTCAGACTAATGAGACAATGAATGTATTTCCTTCTTCCTAGTTCCTCCTCCTACATCTCTCCTCCTCCTCATCTTCCTCATCCCTCTCTATATCATCCCTGTTGAGCAGGTTCCAAAGTCGTGAAAATGTCGTGCAACTGGAAACTCCCATGCATTTGAACAAAAATGTTGATAAAAAAAAAGTTGTCTTTCTTCTCCCAGTGCATTTTCTGCTGTGTAAGATCTCTCATATATGATTGACCCCACCCAACACACTCACAGATACACACACAGATATGCACACTCTCTCTCTGTCCATGTCGTTGTCTCTCTACATCTCTCTCAAACGCACATGCGCGCACACACGCACACACACACACACACACACACACACACACACACACACACACACACACACACACACACACACACACACACACACACACACACACACACACACACACACACACACACACACACACACACACACACACACCTTAAGTTTGACTGTAGCCTGCTCGTGGAGCAACTGTATGTTTTGAGGCTAGACAGAATACCTGCATGGTAGTTTCTATACTGAACAGACGCTTATTGACCAATAAAATGGTCATTATCACCTTTACCTAGCAGTAGGTTATGTTATATAATTGAGTCATGTTTGGGGTTGAATGGGGGCACAGTCCTTAAATGGATTTCCTCCTCCCACACAGACAGTGACATTTTTGTCACGACAGACCCATCCCTTTCACCGTCTATATAGCAGTTATGCTCACTTGATCTTCACTTTTTAAAGCCTACTGTATCACACCAATAGCTTTTCTTACATACTTTTCTAAAATAACTGTTCCTTAACCTATGCAAAACATTGTAATTGCCTTAGATATAGTTTTTGCAAGTTCTATGAATATTGCATATTATTATAAGTATGTATTATTATAGAAATAAAACAATACGAAAATGATTAAAAACAATCCCTACAATTCAATTCAATTGTAGCAGATTTTTTAATGAGGGCAAACAAATATTTACTAATCTAATTAACAAAGCAATTAACAAAGAATATAATGCCTGGAACTTCCTGGTTTGGAAGGATTTTCCAGATTTTTTTGACTGGCAAGACAATGCTTTCAACCCCTGTGGTTTGCGTGAGAATTGAAAAAAATAAAACAACTTCCTCCAAGAACAACACACAGAAGCCTGTTGCACTCTCCTTTGTTGCCGGCGTAGGTACACTTCACACGCAATGGCTGTAGATACACTACTGTACAAATACTTACATCTTCAAAAAAATACACTCTTTATAACTACAGTATGTATTAACTAGCTTAAGTTGTTGGTGATCCATTTATGTTAACTCTTGTTGTTTTTGTTTTTAAGAGTCAGTCAATCAGACTAATTTCCATTCCCTAATCACGTTTTTGTATGCAAAATATTTTCTTAAAATTAATAGATGAGTAGAATGTCTATTTCCTTTGAATAGAGTATAAAATAACAAAAATAAAACATATAGTTTACTTATTAAGCACAGTACTTGAGTCAAAGTAGGGTACTCATGTATTTCCTACATATGTCGATTCAACAAATAATATTTCATTACTCATGGGGTTGGGAGACAATCAATGCCTAATTCTTCGCTAAATATGTTAATGCTCTTTGGGCTTAGGTGCATGCTTCCTCCTTGCCAAAAATAGCACTACATCAGAAACAATAGGTAGAGCTGACTTTTGACTTGCATTTGTTCAGGCATGTTGCCTGTCCAGTTTTGTTAGCACAACAAGAATGATTATAAATTATGTCCCGCTGTCTACATGAGGGATTAACAATGTTACAGTACTAAACAGGAATGTGACAGGATTGTTTTATTAGGAGCTTAGTCTGCAGGCACCCTTATAAAAGGCATCTGTAGGTATATGGAATATAACTTTTTTGCATGCTTCAATCTTGTGCAATGGGAGACTACAATACCTCAAACAAACAAACAAACAAAAACATCAGGTCTACCCAAGCTCTAAGACAGCTACAGCTTATTCAGAAGTCTCACTAAGAAAGTGGAACGTAGGCTATATCACACCAGTTCTCAGGTCTCTGCACCGGTTTCCAGTTTGTCAAAGAACTGACTTTAAAATACTGTTGGTCACTCAATGGTTAATGATGAAAAAGCATTTTTGACTTCCTTTTACCATCCAGACCCCCGAGGTCATCTGGAACCATTCTGCTGTGCTGACTATAGCTATATATATCCCAAGAATTACAGCTATTGAGAGTGTTTTATCTTTTCATCCTCCTGCCTGGTTCAGTCACCTAAAGTTTAAAATGTAGATTTAAGAACAAACTTTCCATGATTGTGTCAATGGCAAGCAAAGTAGTTGGTAAACCCCCAAAGCCCTTGACTCAACTTTTCACAGAAAGGACGAGGAAGAAGGCGAGGAGGATCCTGGCAGACATCTCTCATGATTTATTCCGCCAGTTTGAGCCTTTGGAGCTGCGGGAGGTGGTATAGAGTCCCTCTGGCAACTAAAAATGTATTTAAGAAATTTAAGAAAAACTTCATTCCAAGTGCCATTAGTATTTATAATTGTACAAAGTGACCGACAAGATCTAAACCACATTGACATGAACTGTTTTCAATATATATTGCAACCTCATCAATGTCTGTCTTACTAACTGCGTTACGACCTCCTATGTTGTTGTTTCTTATGTTTGATGAGCCGAAGACAATTTTCCACCCTGGTGGACAATACAGTTCTATTCTATTCTATTCTAAACATGGTGAGGCAGCACTATGCCACACATAAATTTGCAGAAGATCTCAGAAGCACCGCAACTTTATGCACTTTTAAAACAGCTTAAAAAAATTGGTCTGCACTGCCTATGCAACTTCACCTTTATTCTTTTTATGTATTTTAATTATTCATTTTATTATCTTTTCCCCTTTTTTCTTACTCAGTATTTCTTATCTAATGTCTTATTTATCTTGTGTAAAGCAATTTGAATTAGCCTACCTTTGTGAACAGAATGAAATTATCTCGCCTTGCCTTGCCATAACACATCTGTCATGAGCATTGCATTACAGTTACATTAGGCAAACATCAGGCCAAAACCACAGGTGAGTTTTGAAGCCAATACAGAATTGGTGACAGCATCAGCTCTTCTAATGTCCGCTATGGGCTGGCTCGAAAAAGACTCCAAACCCGGCCCGACTCTATGCAAGTCAATGGGACCACAAACCCTCACTAAAAATAGAAATTCTGATTTTTTTCCACAAGAGGTTATGGCCTCATGAGCTAATTTCACTTCTTTGTGTGTGTGTGTGTGTGTGTTCTTATGCCGATTAAAAACAGGTTCATTCATCGCAGATGATGAGCCAAAAGGTGGCTCTGTGGACAACATAAACTGTGGTTTATAATACAAAGTGCCAAGGCCTAATCACGCCTGTGCTCACGTCTGTTGACACAGGATGCCTTTCTGAACACACCTGCACATTTTGTTCAGTTATTTGATGTGGTTTGTTTGGCCATGGCAGTCGTGTGTCTCCTCTACTCTAAACAAGGTGCCTCGATTTGCGGTGCTCGGCTGGGCTCCAAGGTGGGCTGGGCTCCAAGCTTAGAGCAAGCTAGAGCTGCTGATAGCTTGGTAGGTAGCCAGCTAGCCTGCCTTAGCTCTAGTTAGCTAGAACTAGCTTGCTAGCCCAAAAAAGATTTTGAGTCATTTTGAGTCATCTTCTGTCAAGATACACTGCACAGATGAAACCGTCACAAGATTGTGTCCAGAATTTGAGCAAGAGAAAAAAAGAGTCCATGTGATCATAATAATAATTGATTGCATTTATATTGCAATTTTCTAAGTACTCAAAGCGCTTCACATATTGAGGGGGACTCAACTCATCCACCACCGATGTGTAGCATCCACCTGGGTGATGTACAGCAGCCAGTTTGCGCCAGAATGCTCACCACACATCAGCTATCACAGTGGAGGGTTGAGGACTGAATGCGCCAATTAGATTTCGAGGGATGATTAAGTGGAAATTATGGAAGGTTTGTGTGGGAATTTAGCCAGGGCACCGGGGTTACACCCCTGCTCTTGCGAAGAGTGCCGATGGGATCTTTATTGGCCACAGAGTCAGGACCTTGGTTTAACGTCTCATCCGAAGGACGGTGTTCACTCACAGGACAGAGTCCCTGGCTCTGCCCTGGGGCATTGGGGATGGGGATATTATTCATGAGACGATAGTAAAGAGCACCTCCTACTGGTCTTTTAACACCACTTCCAGCACCATGGTCACCCACCCAAGGAGTAACCAGAGTCAGCCCTGCTTAGCTTCCCCAGCAAGCCAGCGATGTAATGCAGGAGCCACGGCCTAAAACTATCAGAAGCCTCAAACATTCAACCACCTGGTGGGTACTCCCTGTAACTCCAGAGGGACTCCAGATTTGTTTTTGGCATACCCCGAGCCCACTTTGGGAATAGAGTCTAGGCCAACCCAGTCCATGTAGAGCTACTTATACTGCTCAATCAATTAGCATTAAGCCCTTAATTGGATGAGGTGTGTAAGAGTAGAGCTGGAACAACAACCTGCAGGCCAGGAGGAACTTTCAAGACAGGGGGAACAGGACAGGATTAGGACCCATAGCTTAAGTGAGCATCAATTTACCTGACTAGAATTTAGCAAGTTAGGTGCCTTTTTGTGATTGGCCACGCCCATTTCCACACCCCTTTTGGCTAGGGGGCATGGAAAGTTGATCACTTCTCGCTTGGCTGATGACCAAACCTTCTACAAAGTTTTGTGGTCTTGCGTGAATCAGTTTGGAAGTTAAGTACCTTTTTGTGATTGGCCATGCCCATTATTACGCCCCCTTTTGGCCAGTGGGTGTGGAATAGAATAATTTCTAAGTTGGCCCATGACCCACTTATCTCCAAAGTTTTGGGGTGTTACTAGTGAATCCGTGTTGAAGTTAAAGTCCCTGGAAACCAGAAATATTTCTTTATTATTTAGCATTTTGAGTTCATCACATCACAGGACCCTATGTTAATAAGCCACCAGCCAAATTTGAACGATGATGAACGTCGCAAAGTATATAAATTTAGGTTTGACAGGTGTGGCAAAACGCATGAGAATCGATTATTTTTTAGAGTGTATTTTCTCCCGCGGAATGTGTGGGCGTGTCCGTCTGCAGCAGGCACATTTCTCTCCTCCGAGAGAGAGAGAGAGCGCGAGAGAGAGGGGGGGAGGGAAACGGAGAAAGAGAGATCCAGTGCGTGTGTCGAACACGAGGGCTTGAGAGGGCTTGTGTGTGTGTGTGTGTGTGTGTGTGTGTGTGTGTGTGTGTGTGTGTGTTCGTTGCGGCTGTGTGTCTCTCTCTGTGCTCTCTCTCACACTAGTCCCGAGAGAGAGAGAGAGGAGAGGAGAGAGAGAGAGAGAGAGAGAGAGAGGAGAGGAGAGGAGAGGAGAGGAGAGAGAGAGAGAGAGAGAGAGAGAGAGAGAGAGAGAGAGAGCAGCATAGCGCTCGGCACAGAGTGGGAGGCAGGCTGGGGTGGATAGGCAGGCTGGGGTGGATAGGCAGGCTGGGGTGGATAGGCAGGCTGGGGTGGATAGGCAGGCTGGGCTGGATGCACCTGCCTTGGAGGAGCCGCATAGGCATGCTGCAATGGGAGTGTTTGCATCGACTGCGTAATTCTACCTGTTTCTTCATATACAGTCTGTGCATAGGCCGGCTCGGAGTGCGCTTCACTAATGGTAGTGTATTGGTCTTGGTCACCAGGCTGGATATAGTGATGGTGATAGGGGATGCCTGTGCTGGAGGAGGCATAGGGTTGACTTGCTGCTCCTTCCATGTGGCCGTAGAATTCGGTTCTGTAGTCCTGGAGGTATGGTGGTGGCCTCCTCTCTCTGCTTGGTCTCATGCCTGCTTCCGTCCCAGGCTGTAGTTCGGCCCTTGGATCCATATCCAGTCAGAGGCTCAATCCGGCTGTTCGAAGGACCATGAAAAAGAGCGCTGTCACTGGGGGCAAAGAACGGACAAAAGGAGAAGGGCAGATTGCGCGAGTGTACAAAGGTTATATAGAGCTTATGACGTCATAAGCTCATGCGTTTTAGCACCTCGCGCACTGCTGTCTTCAATGAGGAAGTACTTTGTAGAATCTTGTAGAAAAGTGTCGATTTTAAGGCTTTGGGTTGAAAGTAATGTATAATAATTTCTGAGGCACAAAATTACTAACATAAGACCTAACATAGTTAGAACGTTTTTGTGGATTTTGGTTTCCAGGGACTTTAAGCACCTTTTTGTGATTGGTCACAGCCATTGCTACGCCCCCTTTTTGCTAGTGGGCGTGGAAAGCTAATCAGTGAGGGGCACGGTGGCTCAGTGGTAGAGCTGTCGCCTCACAGTCAGAAGGTCCTGAGTTCGATTCTCGCCTGGGACACTGTGGGCGCTGTGGTTGTGTTCCCCCCCATATCTTCAGTGCCTACTGCCCAGGTGGGGTATCTCGTCGTAAGGGCCTTTCTCTCTGTGTGGAGTTTGCATGTTCTCCCCGTGCTCCCCCAGGGGGTTCCTCCGTATATAACCCCCCACTAAAAACATGCAGAAGATCAGATCGTCATCGTCATCCGACCAGTGACGACAACATCCGAAGTTGGTCCCCGGGCGCTGTACGAGAAAGCGACCACTGCTCCTGGCCTGCCCCCCGGAGGAAAGGACATGCCTGGATGGGTTAAATGCAGAGGACACTTTTCACCGGCCACCGTCAGCATGAGTGTGTTGTGGCCGCATGCATGTGTTGTGGTGTTCGTGTGACAATAAAAGACGGGCTTGTCCCGTTACGAGAGAGAGAGAGAGAGAGTTAGTCATTCACCCATGACCAACTTTTCTAGAATGTTTTGTGGTGTTACGTGAATCCTAGAAGTTAGAGGCCTTTTTGTGATTGGACACACCCACTGCCATGCCCCCTTTTGGCCAGTGGGCGTGGAAAGTTAATCAGTTCTAAGTTGGCCCATGACCTGCTTTTCTACCAACTTTCGTGCTTTTGGTTTCTGTTCATAACTTGTTGAGATAACATTCTGCCGACAGGTAAAATGCCAAAGCCATTGCAGGGAAAACACTGACATGGAAACTGACAACAACACAGACAATTTCCTACCGTGGCTTCTGAAGGCTGTAATTACATACAGAGGATGTGAGTGTAACCAAATTACTCATGTGCTACCTGCACTTCCTTCTACCTTACAAGCTGAACAACCACAGGACAGTTTTTTTAACTTATCCTATATAGGCTAATAAGAATGAGAAGTTTCTGTGTGTGAGCAGAATTTTGTTCAGCCACAGCTATGCCATTTTATGTGCGATCGGGCTGAAACTTTCAGGAAGTGTAAAGAGCCATATATTTTTATTAGGTAATTGCCCTAATTGAATGAATGAATGAATTCTTTATTCTTTATTTGGATCCTGTCAGAGTAAAATGATTGATTGACTGCGTATTGATTCGTTGTTGATCATTGTTTTCTCTGTTTAATTATGATCTAGCTGACACGCATAGCTGACATCTCAGGCACTCATTTTGAGTGTCTCTTCTGAGAAGCTGTTTGTTATGTCGAAAAGGCATTCCACCTGGAGAGGATGAGATAACATTGTGTTTTGTCTTTCCGGTACATAGAAGGTTTTGTTTTGACTTATTGTAAAGATCAGGGTCTTATTTTGTCTTCTTGTCAAACATCCGATGGAATTGTACCAGTCACCAGTCATCGGAGGGGGGCTGGAGTTGGGTATAATTGACCTGCAATGTTTATGTTCTTTGCACAAACTTTTGATGATTTGTGACGCTCTGTAGAGAGGGAAGCTGATGTTGGAATAAACAAATCCTTATTCATTTTAAAACGAGCAACTCATTTTTTGATGGATCAACAAGGCATTTCAAATGAATTGCCGCTACAATCCCCATTAGCTTCCGCTGCTGCGGTCACCTGCCTTCTTCTCCCCGTCAAAAGTGAACCAGGAAATTACATTTTTAAAGGGCTGTATAGGCTAGGCTGCTTTAGTTTTCCTCTTTTTTAGTTTTGTTTCTGTTTGACATCTGCTAGACTAGCGTTTAATGCTGATCACTTTCAGTCGTCTGGAGCCTTGATGTGCACAGACAGTTTAGGGGCCGGTGCATAACTGTGAAAAAGGGGCACCCCCTCATAATTATTTAGAAAAAATAAAGTGACATACCCAGATACCAGTGACACACTTGAAGTGCTCCCCTGCTATCAATTTACATATAAATAAAAATCTCTTTATTTTCACACAATTTGAAATCACACAATTGATCAGTGAAATACTGTAATTTATAGATTCATTATGCTATAACTTATTTGTACTGATATGTATGCTTATATTAACCCAGTGGCACTCATATTCTGGTTTATTTCAAGAAAAACATTTTGGCTAGTTGAAATTAATTGGCTCATAACTTTAAAATCTAGCAGCCATATTGGCTGGTGATAAAAAAAAAGTTGAATCTCAAACCCTGCAGGGAGAGCAGGTGGTGACATAGGAGTGAGAAAAGGAGCAAATATATGATTGTTAAGACTGAATACTGACATCACAACCGTCTAATCCTAATGCTAATTTAATATTCCTATATGAATCTGGCTTCTTGCCTTAGGGCAATTCATCTGCCCTAATTAAAAAATCAGGCTCCGTCAGGTCACCCGCACGGGTGCTCTTTACACCCCCTGAAAGTTTCAGCCCAATCGCACGTAAAACGGCACAGCCGCGGCCAGACAAAATTCTGCTCACATGCACGGACACTTCTCAAATTATAGATAGAAAGACAGACAGACAGACAGACAGACAGACAGACAGACAGACAGACAGACAGACAGACAGATAGATACAGTAGATAGATAGATAGACAGACAGATAGATACAGTAGATAGATAGAGTGAGTGAGTGAGTGAATGAGATAAATAAAAAAATACAGTACACCACAAGCATACAGTAAAAAATATTTCATCAGGATGACACAAAAAAGTAGTCAAACTTATTTCCATTGTGGTCCTTAAAAAAACAGGATACAAAATACAGTCATGCGGGTACATAGGGACCTATTCTTCCTGCTAGACTACTACATCTTGCACGGTTTTGACACTACAATAAGTGTCTCCAGGACCACATTGCCTTGATGACACACACACAAACTCACAAGGTGAAAACAACTATACCACCCCCATTGTCACAGCTGACAAGAACTGGTATGTTAGTTGATCATCCGTCATATGGAAAACCCCTTTTTTGTAACTACGAGGAAACTACGAGAAACTACGTGGGTGGTAAGCTGGAAATTCTACGGTCATGATAGTTGGGACACTGGGCGTCTGGCCGAACCTGACGTGTCTAATTTCACTAACCTCAAAGTTCATAAGGGCCACCTCTGGCTTGAAGCCAGCCGCCTTTGAATTTGAACGTGACCAATAAAGCTTTAGCAAAACTTTGAGACGAATCGCTTCATTTTCAGTTACAGGCCAGAATGTATTTAGACAGTTACCAGCTGCGACAGAGTGTGGATGGTATTGTTTTCACCTTGTGAGTCTGTGTGTCAATCAATCAATCAACTTTTATTATCAGACACAAGGTCCAAAGAAAAACACATACATGAACAGTGTGTGTGTGTGTGTGTGTGTGTGTGTGTGTGTGTGTGTGTGTTTGAAAGAGATGTAGAGAGGCATCATGGCAGAATGTGCTCCTGAAGACACCTACCACAGATGTGTTTTTCCAGGTGTTTCTATATCTATGTGTTTCTTTCTCATGAAACAAACCACACCTGGGGTCAATTTGGGGACAAGTGTGCTCGGAAACGGTCCCGCGTCCCCAGTGCCTCGCTCACAGATTTGACATGCAGCCTCTCCTCTCTCTCTCCCCAGAAGGTTTTCATAGTGCACTTCAATTGGCTGATTACATCTCTGCTCAGCTGTGGGCTTCCCCACTCTGAAGCACCTGTGGGCTCCTCCACTCTGGAGCTCTCCATGGTGCTGAACCTGTCTTGAGTCACTTTGGCAAGTAATTAGCCATTTTTGCCCATTTAGTCTGCCATATCCGGCTCCGTTAGCCCTTATTATTTTATTATAAGGTGATAAAGTGTGATATTTTATTTTATTATTTATTGACCCATGGGCACTGTCCCATCATATTTCACAAAAAGGTCTGATACACTCACCAAGCACTTTATTAGAAACACCCGCACACCTGCTTACTCATGCAAATATCCATTCAGCCAATCACGTTGCAGCGGTGCAATGTATAAGGTCAGCAGCCTCAATTCATGTTCACATGAAAAATGAGAATGGGGAAAAAGTTTGATCACATTGACTTTGACCGTGGCATGGCTGTTGGTGCGAGACAGGTTGCTTTGAGTATTTTCTGAACCTGCTGATCTCCTGGGGATTTTCACCCACAACAATCTCTAGAGTTTACACAGAATGGTGCCGGGAAAAAACAAAAAAACATCCAGCGAGCAGCAGTTCAGTGGACGGAAACGCCTTGATGAGAGTGGTCAGAGAATGGTCAGGCTGGTTGGAGCTGAGAGAAAGGCTTCAGCAACTCAGGTAATCTTTTTACAGAAAGGAAAGAGCAGAAAAGCATCTCAGAATGCAACACATCCAACCTGGAGGCGGATGTCACTTTGGTAGCCGGTTGACCGGCTACCAAAGTGACATCCGCCTGGTGAAAGCTGATACCTACCCAGTATTATGATGTTCCTAATAAAGTGCTTGGTGAGTGTAATTATCTAGCAATTTCTGGGGTCGAAACTGATGCAACTATCAGTGATAGGTGTTCAATTCTAGTTCAACTTGATCTGCTGTTCTTTGTGTGTCTCGGATAGGCAGCTAGTGTGCTGACTGTAACTTGAAACATGTTGTGGGATAAGAAGTAACATAGCAGACAGAAAGATGTAAATTCGATGCAATTATCTGTGTAGCTGCATTGTGTGGATATGTGACTGCGGCCGCGCTCCTACATTTGGCAGGACTTCACGTCTCCCTCGCCACTCCCTTCATCTCCACTGTAAATCACATTGTTTTGTATTGGAGAAGGCTCTGCTCTTGTTTATTTCAAAAAGAAAACAGCAGCTGATTCTTCTCCCAGCTTCTAATTTCATTACTTAGCACAGCTCTATCGCACATTATCACTGTAGGTACACGAGGATCATGTACACATCAAAGGAAGATAATGTATACATAGCGTTAAATGTGCTCTATTAAGATTATTCCACTATTGCTCTCAATGTAAGATGCTCCGGATAATGCTCTGGCTGTACATTGAAGTGTAATATAAAGCATTCGTTCTATTAAATTATATGAAGGAAATGTTTGTTGTGAGTATTGTAGGGTAGCTCTCTACATACACTGCAAATCAATGTCTTGAATTGAACCAGGCTGTCAGAAATCTTGTTATTAATGTTTACCGTATTACTATTAATTAGACTTGCATTTAATGTTGATTTACCTCTTGATTTTCATGTTTTTGAACCTTGGAGTGTAATATCTTTGAAAAGATTAAGCATCAGAAAACCAATCATAAGCAAAGATTGTTTTCCTTTTGAAGCCAGAAAGAAAATTGTGCAATGCTCATTTCTAACTGTTTTAGATGATGGTGATGTGATTTACAACTTCATCCATACAGCATTACGTTTTGTAACAAGTGCAGGCTCACTCACTCACCATTGCCTATTTATAAGAAGCCTTAGGCTGCTCCTCTGTATAGACGCTTTTAACTTGACAACATAAACATTCTAAATTGCCCCCTAGTGGCAAGGGCCTAGCTTACTGTACTTCCTGTTGCAGTGTTTGCTAATGCAATGACTGACAGGAAATAAGCGGTTCCGAAGCAACACCATTCCATGATAACTGTCTATACCAGAGGAGAAAATCCATGTTGCGCTATTCATTTTCAAGATATTGATAGGAAAACTACCTATATCTCCACCCCTTTATCCTATCACACCAGCAACTATAGCACTAGATGTAATCTTATAAACGTCCTCAGGGTGACTCAGAGCTTGGTAAAACGGCTTTCTCATTTTATGCACCTTGGGCTGGAATGAGCTGCAAAATACCTTTACCTTAGAAGCACTCCCTTCTTTGAATACCTTGAAGCACGTCATCAGTGATTTATACAACCTTATTATTGTATATGACGTCATCAGTGATTTATACAACCTTATTATTGTATATGACGTCATCAGTGATTTATACAACCTTATTATTGTATATGACCGCATCAGTGATTTAAGACATAATTTGTGATATGTGACAACATCATGGGGGGCCCCACTAAAGTGTGAGCCACTGTGATGGGAAGATGGGAAAGAATAATAATCTTTGCAATTATCATATCAATTTCCACCATATCGTACAGTGTCAGCTGTTGAGATGAATGACAATGCTAAATGACCACCCCTCCCCCTCTTTCTTGTGTGTTTTTTTTTTCTCTTATTTTATTTTATGTCTCATCATTGTTTCATATAAAATAAAATGACATAGAGACTTTGTGCTGACACACATCTATGTATGTATGTATGTATGTATGTATGTATGTATGTACGTACGTATGTATGTATGTACATACAATTATCTATCCTGATACCTAAATAAATATATCTATAAAAAAAGGGGGTGTGGATTCTTCTAAACGTCCTCAGGGTGCACTCAGAGCTTGGGAAAACGGCTTTCTCCTTTTATGCACCTTGGGCTGGAATGAGCTGCAAAATACCTTTACCTTAGAAGCACTCCCTTCTTCGAATACCTTGAAGGTCTTTTACGAACTGGTCTGAAGGAAAAATGTTGCTGTTTTATATAACCTTGATTTGAGATGAACTGTGTTACAGACATGGATGGCATGGCCTATATGCTTCTTTCCTTTACCTTGTGTAGCCTTTTTTTTTTTTTTTACAGATTTTCTATCCCCCATTAGTGCTAATTTCATTTATTTATCCTGGTTGCTGCTCCACCCTCTGCCGATCTGGGGAGAGCCGAAACTGGCTCCATGCTTCCTCTGAGACATGGGCAGTTAGCCTTTCTGTGTGGAGTTTGCATGTTCTCCCTGTCCTCCCCTGGGGTTTCCTCAATAGGAACCCCCCGCTAAAAAAACACCTAAAAGAAGAAGTGGGTGGACCTAGGCCCAACCAGGCCCACCCATATAGCTTATACCATAATAGCAAACTTGGCACTCATTCCATAGCTGATTACGAATTACCCCATGCCCATGTTCATTTTTAGTTTATTCTTGAGTTTATGGTGTTTCATATTTTTCACTAATTTGAAACTAAAACAACCGCACTGCAGACATCCATGTCTGTCCAGACTTTGACGTTTGAGCCAAATGTGAAGAAATTCCATCAAGGCATTACTGAGATATGGCATTACAGAGCTTGAAAATGGTGTTTGTGAGGTCACAGTGACCTTGACCTTTGACCACCAAAATGGATCAGTTCATCCTTGAGTCCAAGTGGACGTTTGAGGCAAATGTGCTGAAATTATGTCAAGGCGTTCCTGAGATATCGCCTTAATGAGCTAGAAAATGGTGTTTGTGAGGTCACAGTGACCTTGAACTTTGACCACCAAAATGTAATGAGTTCATCCTGGAGTCCAAATGGATGTTTGAGGCAAATTGGCCGAAATTCCATCAAGGCGTTCCTGAGATATTGCGTTACTGAGCTTGGAAATGGCGTTTGTGAGGTCACAGTTACCTTGACCTTTGACCACCAAAATCTAATTAGTTCATCCTTGAGTCCAAGTCGACATTTGAGCCAAATTGGAAGAAATTCCATCAAAGCGTCCCGTATGGACGAAGCGAACAGACAACCTGAAACCATAATGACTCCGGCCTGGCTATCGTCGGCGGAGGCATAATAAAATTGGTATTCAAAGTGTCACATAGACTGTCACATTTCCCAAAAACCAACACGACAACTCTGTTTCCCAGAAAGGATTCCAGTAGCCTACACGCGGAACACATGTTACAGACACATAACGTGTTCTGCGTGTTACAGACATAATTGATGCTGCCTAGATTATCGTTAACGACGCCGTAGGCTAACCCGCCGGGAGGAATGTCAGAGAGAGTGGCATGTACAAGGAAATTAAATCCACAATAGGGCCTAGTGGAAACAACTGCCATTCAACAAAACAAATTAATGCCCTCATTACGAGGAGAGACAAGACAGGAGCCGTGTTTGGGAATCGGGATGGTTCACTCATTCACTCACTCACCCCATGTAGTGTTTATCATATACTGTAGTGTATTTGGGGAATGATCAAACAAGTTTTTGTGTTTCAGTCAGCGGGGTGAGACTATGGAACAGGTGCACTGTGGAGTTAAAACAATGTCCAAACATAAAACAGTTTAAAAGTAGGTACAAAGACACAATCTTCACAAGTTATAGGGATGAGGGAGGTGTTGGGTATCACTAGGTGTTATAAGGGTACTGCTTATTTTATTTTTTAGGGTTATTTTCTTGTTGCTTTTCCGTGTGTGTGTGTGTGTGTGTGTGTGTGTGTGTGTGTGTGTGTAAATATGCGTATATAATGAGTATTGTAGTCATATATTTAGATAAATATATGAATGTGTGTGTATATTAATATGTATATATTTATACATGTTATTGTATGATGTGTATATATTATATTTATATTTTCATATTATTATAAAATCTGAAACAGAATTACTAGTAAATATTACACAGTAGTGTATAGACAGGGTTAGACCAGGAAGCTTGTTATTATTTATTATTTATGGAGAAGGGGTGGGAGTTAATAAGTTTTACTTCTTCTCACTCCTTTTCGAATATGTATATATTCTATTTTTCTTTCTTTCTGAAATGGCTTTTATTTTATTATTTTGCTTTCATATTCGAAATAAACACTTCAATCAATCAATCAAGTTTCAGACACTACCTAGTACCTCACTCTTCTTCTCCTTTGTTAAACGACAGCATTGCATTGTGGTATATGGGAGAAAATATAGGGTACATTCTCTGTTCATGAGAAATTGCAGTGAATTGTGGGTATTTTATATTATTGTGGGTATTTTATTACATCAATCACCCAGTCATTTGATGATTGAATGATTGTGGAGTCATTCACACAATGACAATCAGTCATGTATGAATGACTTCATACAAAAAACTATACTTCACACATCAATAGATGCACACTAGGTCAAAAACCTCGCATCCACAGGCGGATGAGAATCATTCATCTTGCGCTCCCAATAGGGGTGTGTGTGTGTGTGTGTGTGTGTGGGAGGGGGAGTGACTTATCTGTAACTTGCTCTCTCCTTTGTTTTGTGACATTTTTTCTCTGGTACAGTGCGATGGAACGGGGAAGTCTGATTTTTTGTTATTGGTGTTTCCTCATGTTTGCCATAACATGACACCTTAATTGCCAGGTATCACGAAATGCTTAAACATTTGAATACTTGGAAGATGTTGCCTACAACCCACTAAATTATAGCGTACCCTTCATTGAGTCGATGGTACCCTTTGCCTAGCATAATAGGTAATAAATAAAACATGGTGTGGAGGCAGGGGCTTCCCGCTGGCTCACCTGGTAGAACACGTTCAAATCCGAGTTCAAATCCGACCTGCGGTCATTTGCTGCATGTCCTCCCCTCTCTCCCTCCCTGCTTTCCTGTCGCTGTAAAGCACGTACTGACCTACTGTATATCAAATAATGGCAAAATGGCCACACACAAAAATCTAAAAAATTTAATAAAACATGCTGTGCAGGCTAGTTGTAAAAAAAAAAAAAAAAAAAACGTGTCAGTGGTGGAAAGTGTAAGAAAGTGATACTTTGCTGATATTTCAGCCTAGAAATAAAAGTACTGCAGCTCAGTTACAATGTAGGCCAACTGTTACGGACACTTATGTTAGAGTAGACAGCACCCCTTTAGCTCAGATATGATAATGTTTATTTCTATATATTTCAGGTTGTTCTTGATGGTTGAAATGCTTCCTCGCCCTGTTTGTCTCGCCTATAATATAGGCTAACCCCCATATACGCCATGATATGAATAGACCTCTGGTTATGTAGTAGGACTTTAGGATCAAGGAGATTTAATGGACTACTAGGGAATGATAGATCAGGAAGTAGGAACAGGTCTGTCAGTGGGAGGTGCTTAGGAAAGAAAAGGCCAAGCTGGAAGCTCTTTGTCTTACACCTTTGTCTTGCTTGAGGCATACATCTAGGGTAAGAGACATGCAGTGATTTTTCATCATGAAGTTCAGGTAGGAAATGTATATCTGTACTTCTCTTAGGAAAGCTAACACAGGCCTCCCCGCTAAAATACAGTTGTGGTCATTCAAAGTACTTTAGGTAAGTCATGGATTTATATGCTCAGAATCCAGGCCTGCAAATGTATTTTTCTTCTGATGTATGCCATGACATGTTAGACTGTATACTAAATACTGGTCAATAGTAACTGCAAGCCTGAGCTGTACCTGGAGGACACACATCCCCTATTATGGCTGACTGTGTTGTGTGAACTTAAATTTGGATATGAAATTGAAATTATTTTACATTGATGATGTGCTTGAGTTAATTTGTCTTTTTAATTCCAGTCAAGCGCTGATTATTATAGGTTTTTAATTGTTTGCTGATGCTGCCTGATTTTTTGTATCTTAAAACTAACACTGGTCCTCTGTCCCTCTGTGGGGTTTCTTGGTGGCAGCCAGTGAGTGCCCCAGTGATGGTTCCGAGTGACACCTGGATTTGCTGTGGAGTGGTGTGTGGTGGTAGTAGTGATTATTCCTTTACGCTCTGTCTTTGTTGCCACACTCTACTGCCCCCTCTGACTGAGTTCTCTCACTCCAGTCTCTTCTAGCAGATAATGATTTTATGACATAATAAAACTGCTTGTAACAGCACTTGAACTGTTTATTTTTGACTGCTGTGTTTATTTTTTATTTTTTGTATATCATTTATTTTTGTTATATTACCTTACTATGATCACTGACTGGGGATCATAGTTTATCCACATTTTTATTTACCACATTGCAAGTGTCATCACAAATGTTACCAGGTTAGTCTTATTTAGCCTATTACACAGACAGAACTCAATGCTCAACACCTCTTTAGATACTTTTGATAGTTTTATATTTTATCATCATCATTTTGTCGTTTTACATGTATTTATATTGCCTTATATCCTCCTGGGACCCGGCAATTAATTTCCCCCCACTGTGGACATGATTCTCTGGTCTTAATTTCAAGAACCATATATGCTGCCGAAACTTGTTGCAGTGTAACTGTGTGCAGCTACTGAGGAAGGCACTGGCCGAAACGTCTGGCTGCACTATGGTCATCATGTAAAAAGAAAAAGAAGTCAACACTTTTGCTGAGTGCGGGTCAGATTATATTTTATTGGGACATCCTGGGCTTATCATATTTGTTGGGTTGTAACCATGACGACACAACACATGCCCAGTCTCTTCAAAATGCCATGTAAACCACAACATTTTATGGGTGCAAGAGAGATAAGTGTTTTAGATCATGCAAATATGGTGTTTCTGCAGCTAAGATTGGGCTTGATTTGAGAAAAGGAGTGTATTAAGTACAGTTGAGTAAGTTTTTAGTGGTATACAATAAATGTAATCCTCATGTGACACTTTTGTCAATGTCCAGTGAATGTCCAGTCAATGTCCACAACAGGACAAGCTACATTACCCTTTTTTACATGATTTTATAACATTTTAAGCGACACCATTGACTAAACAGGAGAGAATATTGCTCAAAATTGAGGAACACTCAGAGGTTTTTTATATGCTTGGATGAAATTGTTAATATTTAATTTCTTAGGTAAGAGACCTTGCATAAGCCCATCAGGGTTTCCTGTCTCTACCTGCATAATCTTTTTTATCCACTTATTTCCTTTTGCTTGTTTTTGCTTTTACTATGTGCAAATAAATAAACTAAACATAAACTAAAGAGTTTTCAGATGATGAGGATGAAGTGGGACAGGTTAGCCTACAGTAGCCTAGAGGATGCTGCTGAGAGTTCACAGGTGGCGGCATCAGAATGATGCTGAGGATGAGGGTGTAAGAAGGAGAAGTAATGTTGTGAGCACGTCTCCTTTAAGAGAGGGGAAAAGAAGGGGGAGAAGAAGAGTGGAAGAGGAAGTAGACGTTGTTGATATTAGTCTCAGACGTGTAAGGTGTACGACTGTACCTGTTACCTGACAAGTTGATAAAGTTCCATAAAAGCTAAAAAAAAAAAAAAGGCCGGAGGAAAGAGGAGGAGGCAGGAAGCCTGCCAATGCGGTCAATGGTGGAACTGCCCTGATTTGAACCGTCCGTTCTGGCTGTTCACGGATGCCTCAAATTATGCGGTGGGGGCTGTTTTGTCACAACGGACACACAATAGGGAGCATGTCATCTCCTACGCCAGCCATGTGTTATCACAAGCGGAACGCAAGTGGTCCACTTTTGACAGGGAGCTTTATGCCATTGTGTGGGCGGTGAACCATTTCCGCCATTACCTTGCATTCCACCCCTTCAACATTGTGACTGATCATAAGCCACTGGTGGGGCTTAAACGGATGCCCTTGGATCGTGACCCTACTGGTCGGCGGGCACGCTGGGCAATGGACATTGATGTTTACGATTGGTGCATTGTGCACCGTGATGGGGCTAGACATCTGAACGCGGACGCCATGTCTAGACACCCTGAAGGAAGCCCTGTGGAGACTTCTAGCCGGAGGGCAACATGCTCAGCTCCCTCTCACTCAATGCCAGTGGACATTGGCATGCAGGCCTCTCCCTGTCTGACACACACCACTCCCCCTGCTACTATCATGGGCGATCTGGGTCACTTAGGTAGTTATCATGACAAGGTGAATCTGGTTGAACTCAATTCCTCTGCCTGGAACCTCCAGGAACGCCAGCGGCTGGACATGGACATTGCTTCAGCATCTCAGTGGGTGGAGCAAGGGAGCAGGCCCCCGAGGTGGCGGCTGCAGCACTCATCCCCCTATCTGAAAAAGTTGTGGACCCAGTATGACAGACTGGTGATGAAGGATGAACTCCTTTGTCGGAAAAGTCACCACAAGTCTCAGAAGCACCCTCTTTTCCAGGCTGTCATTCCCACGTCACTCGTTCCTCAGGTCATGCAAAAGCTTCATGGGGACCCAAGTTCAGGACACTATGCATATGAAAAGACATTGGACAAAGCAATGAGACTATGCTACTGGCCACATATGGCAAGGGACATTCTCGCCTTCTGTCAGACATGTGTCGCCTGCCAGACACGTCGGTCCCCAGTCCCACGCTATCAGGCGCCCTTGATACCTATCCAGCCAACACGTCCTTTCCAGATTGTTGCAGCCGATCTTTCGGTGCTGCCCGTGTCAAAATCGGGCCACCGCTACGTGCTGGTAGTAATGGACCTTTTCTCTCGTTTTGTGAACCTTTTCCCATTGAGGGATCAGACAGCACAGTCGGTTGCGAAGTGCATCTTTGAACAATATATCCGTCAACATGGGGCCCCAGAGTCTCTGCTGTCAGATCAGGGCAGGCAGTTCGAATCTGAGTTGGTAAAAACCCTCTGTGAGTTCCTGGGGGTGCATAAACTCAGGACAACGGCATACCACCCTCAATGTGATGGAGCTGTGGAGCGGTTCAACCGCACAATGAAAAATGAACTGGCAAAGCTGCTCTTTGAAAAAGGGAGTGAGTGGGATGAGCACCTGCATCAGGTGGAGTTGGCGTATAATACAACAACCCATGCAGTAACCGGCTTCACACCATTCTTCTTGCTACACGGCCGGGAGGCAAATCTTCCTTTGGATATTCTGCTTCAGGGCCGCCCTGCACCACCACGGCTACTCTCCCATGACTCCCCAGCACAGTATGCCGACTCAGTAAAAAAGAGGCTCTCTGAGGCTTTCCAGACAGTGGCCAAATCAAATGCTACGGCTAAACAGTCACAAAAACAGTACTATGACAGACACTTGAGATACTCCCCTTATGAGAAGGGAGACTTGGTTTGGGTTAGTGACCCTGCCCGTGACAATAAGTTGGCCCCACTGTGGATTGGCCCGTATAAGGTGGTGCGTCCATGTCGTGCTCCAGATGGGCACCCCCCTGTGACCTTTGAGGTAGTGGCCCCGTCAGACCCACGGGCCAACCCGAGAGTTCTACACTACAACCGTCTGAAACGATACTGTGCTCCTACCTCACCCTCCCAACATGAGGAGGAGCCGTCAATGCCTCTGCAAGCCCCTGCGACCACAGCCCCTGCGGTTCCACCATTGACCGCATTGGCAGGCTTCCTGCCTCCTCCTCTTCCTCCGGCCTTTTCCTCAATGGGCCAGGAGCGAGTCCCCTTAGCTCCTGATCTAAACGGTAACATGGTGCTACCAGGTTCCCCGCGTGGTTCCATAACTGGCCCAGCTCCACTTCCCCCCCCGCCATCCCTCTTGGGCTCCCCCGCCTCGGCTCCGGCTGTGCCAGGAAGTCAGGGAGCGGCCCCATTGCCTGCTCGACTGCCTCGAGTGAGGCGCCAACCGGGACATTTGGCGGACTATCTGTTGAGCTAAAAAAAAAAAAAAAAAAAAAGACGAGGAAGAATGTGAATGAAAAAAAAAAAAAAATGTTCTGCTGATTGTTTATTCAATAGCCTAGAATGTTGTTTTGACAGCTACAGCTGTTGCCCTTTATGGGTGTGGTTCTCGCTATGACTTTGGTTACTGCTATAATGTCAAGGGTTGTTCATTTTCACTGTTTTAAGAAATGAGGGCATTTCTTTGTGGGTGGGGGAGTAATGTAAGAAGGAGAAGTAATGTTGTGAGCACGTCTCCTTTAAGAGAGGGGAAAAGAAGGGGGAGAAGAAGAGTGGAAGAGGAAGTAGACGTTGTTGATATTAGTCTCAGACGTGTAAGGTGTACGACTGTACCTGTTACCTGACAAGTTGATAAAGTTCCATAAAAGCTGATCGCCTCCTGTGAACTCTGTAGAGCTGTGCAACAGAAGTGGAGTGATACAAAGCTAAGGAACAATTTAATACTATAATCAACTCCGTGATACCAGGGAAGAATCCGGTATTACAAGGGGATGCATCACACATGATGCCCCAAAATGTGGAGCCTTTTGGGGAGGGAATCCTCTTTCATTTTCACATGAACCGAGAACTAATGTCCACTACAATTAAACGTTCAATAAAAAAATGCAAAGAAGGATGGACGTCTTTCCTGTAGCTTACTATTTTTAACACGTTGAGTGCCATAGCCGAGATATCTCGTCTTACATAATCCAACGGTTGAGTGCCATAGACGAGCTATCTCGTCTTACATAAACATTTTTTTTTTTTGACGGTGGGACATCAATCAACCCCTTTTACGTCTTCTATATCAATATTGGAGGAAGAGAATGTGTATAATCTATTTTACCGACCACTAAGTGGCGACAGTTCTCTCTTTCGATTTCACACACACACACACACACACACACACACACACGCGCGCGCGCGCGCGCACACACACACACTCGAGTACCTTTGCGCATAAATAAGACCAGAATCGCAAAAGCTTCTTCAAACCTCTCAGCCGACACGAACGAGCCAGTTTTTTTACATTCCAGACTGCCCGAAAGCGGCCGCGGAGCCTCCACCCCCTCCGCAGCACAGACGGAGGGAGGAGTTTGGAGACACACACACACACTCTCTCTCTCTCTCTCTAGTCCCAAGAGAGAGAGAGAGGAGAGAGAGAGAGAGAGAGAGAGAGAGAGAGAGAGAGAGAGAGAGAGAGAGAGAGAGAGAGAGAGCACACAGAGTGGGAGACAGACACGCTGTGGGGGCAAAGAACGGACAGAGATCTCTTCCTCTCAGAGCCGCGGAGCAACGCGCGAACACACACACACACACACACACACACACACACACACACACACACACACACACACAATACAGTATACAGACTGCCCAAGGGCACCCATAATCACAGGCAGGTGACTGTTCTGCCAGTTTGATTGAATTTCACAAAACTGCGATTATCTCAGCTTCCTGTCTCAGACGCTAAAACCATGCTGTACTCAACGGCTAATATCTACATAACTACTAACTCTGCAAACTAACTCTTTTAGACAGAGAAAGCACACATTCTATTACCGTAGTTATTTTTAGATGATTGGTGTTCACGAAGTCTTAACAGAAAATAATCCTCGGCTCTTGTAAAATGAGCCAGAATCCTCAAAAAAAAACCTGGCACAACTTACCTACAGGATTGAAAAAACGGCTGGCACTCAATGTGTTAACATATTTGTTCTGACAATCGACTTGTTGTTCTAATCTGCCAAATGCGGATGCGATGACACCCGAATTCCCCCTGGGAAATCAAGTAAATTCCCTAAAGACAAGTAGTTGAGTAGAAACCAAATAACTTACATCACAAGCACTGAAGCTATAGACGGTTTTCACAGAATGATCAGTCCTCCACTTTCATGTTTTTTCCCCTTTTCTGTCCATAGCAAACACTGCAACAGGAAGTGAGCTGGGGTTCAATTTTGAATGTTTTTGTTGTCAAGCTAAAACCGTCTATATTGTTCCATTGCATCTGCCTCTTGGCTATCATGGTTCTGTGCCGTTTTCAGGGAAGGGAGAGGAGGGGTGCGTTTTTAGGCCAGAATGGTGGCCGCACTATTCAAACTTCGTCTCTTGCATTCAATACTCTTTGTAGAAAAACAGGCAAGTAGGTGCGCACGGCACCCCTCTCGCTCTCTGGGTGGGTGACAGACTAGTAGCTAGCCGTAGAGATCATAGATATATATAAAGGCTAGATAGCTTACCCGCGCTGCCGGCCAATGGAGAGCGACGTCGTCGCATGGCGGCCATCTTGCTACAGGGAGCTACTAGGAGTTATGAGCATCTGTTGTTGGGTTAGTATGGCAACATCATATGATCATAACTCCTAGGGAAATGGATGAAACTGCATGAAACTTTGTGCCTGAATCCCTCTCATGGCATAGATGCTTCGGTTTAATTTTGGTGTAATTTGGAGCCCATCAAAAAAATAGTGTTTTTAGTGTTTTTTTTTTTTTTTTTTTGTCTATCTCGGGAACGGAATATGCTTGTAATAAACCAAACCGTTTGTAAATCTGTCAAGATTTCAGCGAGTTATGAGTATTTTTGTCTGTGCAGGTCACCAGCTACCATAGAACGTACCAGAAAGGCACTGTAGCAAGATGACTGCCGTTCAACGACGCTGCTGACTCCGCCTTAAGCCATCTAGCCTTTATATATATCTATGGTAGAGATGATCTCCGTCGCTGGAAGCTTGCTGACGTACGACGTTGGGATAGGTCTGACCATGGGGGTCTGACCCACTGAGCTCTATAATATCTGACCACGTGAGACTAGTGACAGACTGACAATCAACACAACCCTTGCTTCCGGTCTGACAAAACAGTAACACTCAGCTGCGCTCTTCAACATAATATCGTGCTGCTGTGTTTTACGACACCATGGCAGTATTCGGCTTTATCCTGGTGATCTTCATGGTGTTTCTTTGTCGTGGTGGTAAGATGGTCGTCTATTTAACAGTTTATTAACACGCTGTTTACATTACTGTCACCTGATCAGTCGCCATAAATCTTGTCATCATAGGTCAGATTGTAATTTCCGCATTAAGAAACGCATTTTAATAGCATATTGTCGGGAAGGAGCTCTGTATTATGATGACCCATTCTGATTATATATTCAGTATTATTAATTTTTGGACTATGACTATCTGTCTCTAGTCTGTCTGTCTCTCTCAAATTCAAAATGCACGATGAATGTCAATGTCAACAAAACAATGTTATTATCTTTCACTGGGTGTTTTCACTCAAGGTGACTCCATGTTCATCTCATCCAAGTGGGACATCACACAGCAATCTTTGGTGAGATAATAATCTCCTGTCATGTGCATTATCACAGTTTTGTCAGAGGATGACTAGGCCATCATGCGTAGTGGATATGTGTAATGAGATTTCATCAATATCAACATACATTCTAATAGCCTACACACTACATACAAAAATGACCAAAACCTTGTTCACACCATGCATTTCTTTCTTTTTTGTCTGCATTATGTATCTTGTTGAACATAGTTCAGTAGTTCCATCTACAGTCAATGGGATTCAATAATAATAATAATTCCATGTACTTTTATTAGCCTATGTTAAAAGTTGAAACACAAATTCTGTTCGTTTCTTGTTTTTGTTTTTCACTGAAAATGTTTCTGAACATCAATGAGGCTCAATTTCCACACCCCTGAACTATTCTCTCACTTGTGGCTTCTCCTCATAGACATCAGGTACCTGTTCAAAGTGCAGCCAGATCCTTGAGCTTTTCACAGACATGATCTCCAACAAAGACTCTCAGGTGAGAATGTTGCTATAAGTGTTACGCTACATACTGTAGGTAGTTAGTAGGAAACGGTGGCACTTGTATGTAGCAGTAATATCTAAAAAGTTAAACCTGAATCGGATGCACGTAAGAAACAGTATATTTCGCAGTGTGAATAAAGATTGAAGGAGAATAATACATAAATATAATATAAATGTCCGAACACTGCAATGATTTTTTTTAATCTGAAAAATACAGGTTTCACGTGCTGACTTGCCTGTTAGTAATAATGAAATAGTCATAATGAAATAATAAAATGTGTCCTTCCATCTTTCTAGTTCCTCTTTCATTTTGATTAATTTGAACAGAATAGAAAACATTTTTATGTAACCACAGAAAATCAGACATTGCATTGATTGTTGTTCTCCTGCAGGAAATTCTATATGAAACCCTGCATGCTCTGTGCCGGCGCCTCCCTAGCGAACGGGTATCTGAGTGTGATTCCAAAGTGAAGACATATCTGCCGAAAATCCTGCAATATACAACTGGTCACCTGGTGAGAGTTTAGCCCTTTATTCACGGGTTGCTGCTTCCCTTTTGGCATATGGAAACATTATTCTTTTTGGCCTTAATCACCTTTAATGTAATATTATCTCTATCATTCCTCCTCCTTTGCAGCAGTCAGGTGAGGCCTGTATGGTCTTGGGCCTCTGTGCTGTCCAATCTGAGAAGGAAACGCTGAAACTTCCCCAGCCTGTCACTGATAAAGACTCAGCCAGCTCTGCTCTCAGCACAGGCACCAGCACACATACCAGGGTGAGAAAGAGAAACTGGAAGATAAAGGTGCTATTGATAACATTCAACATTGATAACATTCTAGATGTCCCCCCCCCCCCCCCCCCCATTGCATTCACAACACTACATGGCTGTTGCTCAGAAACAGAACCTTGTTTAGGCCTATGGCCTGTAGATTTAAGGATTTTAAAAATTTAATATAAACGACCTCAGAAATTCTACACAGAGGTAAACGGATAAACAAAATATTTGTTTTGGACCTGCCCTGCCAATTTTTTATTCCTATTTTACTGATTTTCTTCTTTTTATTTTACCGGTCATTCACATTTGTTTTGTTGCAAAAGCGATACTTTTATTCCACACCTTTCTAAAAGCTCAGTGGATGTATTATTTTTTCAGAGTTATTCATCTACATAAAAGTATTATCAATAGGACCTTTAAAATGGCTTAAAGCAGCTACGAGCAACTTTTTCGATTGTTATTAAACAGTATAAATTTAATATCAATGCATCACATCTTACCTCTAATAGTCTCCGCGGACCAACGCAGAGTAGTCTCGCTTGAACCCCGAGTGAATCGGCCAGTGTTAGTGTGTCTGTAGCCAGGGCAGATCAGGAAGTGAAATGAAACGGTTTGCAGCAGCCACTTCGGCCATAACCACAAAATAACTTCCAAAAAACCTGTTAGAATATAACGAGAGATGTTCCCGCGAGTATGCGTGGCGTTCACATTGTTTATGTTATGTTGCTAGGCAGCGCAAACGGCGGAGGAAGGCAGCTGCGTTTCACTTCCTGGTTTCACTTCCGCGTTTCACTTCCGGGTTACCCGGTCCGGTCGCTCTAGAGAGCCCCCTGTTGGCGCGAGTTTAGACAGACTATAGACTTAATAATCACCTAAGGGAGCAATCTCAGATACACACGGCTTTGGTCTCGTCGACTATTAGAGGTAAGATGTGATGCATTGATATTAAATTTATACTGTTTAATAACAATCGAAAAAGTTGCTCGTAGCTGCTTTAAGTGAATCTTATATGATCCCTTTTTATAGAAATGCTAGATGCAAAATGGCTCTCTTTATCAGCTGAATCTCTCTCTACGATCAGGTCAATCCGCAGTGCACCCTATGTCTGTTTCTCATGAGGAAACTGGAGGAGATGTTGCCTACAAATAAGACCGAGGTGACTTTTTTCTTCATACAGTATCACTTACTCTTCAGGTGGATATCCTTCCCTATGCACCACATGATTTATGTCACTCCCCCCCCCCCCCCCTCTCTCTCTCTCTCTCTGGGCTTGCAGGATGCTATAGTGAAGCTCATGGGAGAAGTCTGTAGTCTTCTGCCTGAAGAATATGAGGAGGAATGTGACAATTTAATCGACCAATACGGCAAGCAGATAATCGACTTCCTCTTATCGTCGGCTGCCCCTCACTCAATCTGTGCCATGCTGCACCTCTGCTGGTTCATGGACACATCGGCTACAGGTGAGCTGGAAGCGTACGAGGACCATATTTGGTGGATATTTGCTCATGGGTTAAACCTGCAGCTCAGCCTTCCGCACCATGAAGCTAATGCTCTGCTGATTCCCCAGAGATGCTCGTCCCATCAGACTGTGCGTCGTGCCATACGCTGGCCGTCCTGAGCCGACTCCACCTGGGTCTCAACTCCACTGAGCCTCACACCTCCTCCTTCCTCCAGTCTGTGTGCCTCCATCACCCCAGTGCCATCCCCAAGGTCTAACCAAACCCACAAATATGAGTTACCGTCCCTTCTTGCTTGTGAGGAATGTCATGAGCTGCTGGAGTTATGACATTTCTCACAAGCTTTACACCTCAACGTTGTTCTGATAAGCTGTTGTCCTTCGTGCTGATTCAAGCCCTTGTAAAATATCCAAAGGACTTCTAGCTGTGGCTACATCACTGTTGATTTAAATGTTAATACGCCAACAGAAAGAAAGACACCACTCCCAGTACTTAGGTATGTGACCATGTTTAGTATTGTTAAAGAACCACATTGCTGGGCACTGGGCTTGCCAAAAGGGCATGATTGTACATGTGCTGATGACCGGGCAACTTTCCCATTGAGAAACGGGTGCATTACAATGTCCTGTTGCCAGCTCTGGCTCATACAGTAACCTGATGAAGGCTTGACGCTGAAACGTTTATTGTGTGCCGTGCCAGGTGACTTATTCAATTTCTCAAAGGACATTTTTGAGTGCTGGCCTACTTCTTCTATAACTCATACAGTAACCTGCCTAAAATTACCATTGGTGTAGTACTGTACAAAGACTACTGTATTGTGTTGACTGCTGGAGCTAAGCCAGAGAAAAGCAACAGGTTCTTCACCTCTCCTAAAAAAAGTACTTTCTTTTTTGTTTACTTTTGATTGCCTTTAATTAGTATAATCATTACATCCTACCTATTCTAAAATCACTGTAATTGCATGGCTTATTGCCATATTTATTTACTAAGACAGAATAAGAAAAAAAAAAGACTTGACATTGAATGTGAAAAGCTCACTGATCCTCTGCTCTTTTCAGTGTGAGACATTTACCAAACTCTATGGCTCCAGGCTGCAGAAGGTTTTGGGAAACCAGATGGATGTTCCAGATGCTTGTGAAGTAAGAATAGTAGTTTCCTTTTTTCCCAGTTGCATGTATACACATTGACCTAATAACTGAATGACTAGATCTTCCAAAGTAGCACAGCACTAGTGCTACCACAAGAGGGTCTGTCTGCCTTGTGGAGCAGTAATGCTTTGAATGTCAATCATAGACTCCTTTACCATGGCTGATGAGAGTACACTGACATGGATTTGCATGTAAAGTTGCTTCATGTGGTTTGAGGGGAGATCACAAACCAGTTCACACAGTAGTAGTCTGACACCTGGTTTGTAGTCTCCTCTCAAAACACGATGTCCTTACTGTACATAGTTTACACCTGTATGAGAAGCCCAACACCAATCATGACCTCAGTGTGAAGGCTTTCATAGCCATGCTCAGATGTGTTTTTCTTTTATCAAGTTCAATTTATGATCATCTTTCTCTCATGTGTCCTCTCTAGAGAGTTGATCTGTGTGCTGCTGTGAAGAAGCAGGAGCCTCTGGGAAAGGACCGCTGTACCTTGGGGCCCAGCTACTGGTGCAAAGACAGAAAAACTGCCCGGAAGTGTGGTGTAAGTTTTGTCTTTTTTCGTCTTGTTTGATAAACAGCTCTGCTCTGTGCAGGACAGGACAAAGCCCACACTGTACAACATGTTTTTCCATGAACCTTCAACCAGCTAGTTGCAGGATGGGCTACCGGAGTTATCCCATTCTTTGAATGTTAAGGTTGATTCACAGCCATTCAACCTGATGCAGGCGTTCACCATCTGCAGTATTTCCAAACAAATCCCTGTTGTGGTCTTTCCCTTTATTTTTTAGCCTTCCATATCCAGTTACTCCTTTGGAAATATTTGAGGGTACTCATCCTTTGATTCTGGTGTATAGGTCTATGATGAGAACTGAAATCATGCCAACCAAGAGCACAAACTAAGGGATATTTTCTCACCTAGCACTCATCTGATACGCTGACCTAACCACTTGACCATCACTAGGAGAAAGTTGCTTCCGTTTCCCATCTGACATTTGTTTTCTCCATTTCCCCCCAGAATCTGGCCTTCTGTGAGAAATACATGTGGAACTAAAGAGAACCAAGCTGCAAGACTAACTGAAGCTCTGAAAAAGTGTCTGCAAAAATAACTTTACTTTTTACAGATGCATTGCACTGATTAACTTACTTTTTTACAAATGTACTGCACTGATTAACTCTTGCTTTCTACAATGTATTGCACTGATCAGCTCTAAATTTATATGGGTGTATTGAAGCATTTAAGCTGTTTTTTACTTTCCAGAGCTGCTCTCACATGCTTTTAGTCATGCCCATAAACAACATTCATCTTGAAAGTTTGCATGAAATGTGTTGTGTAAGCGCAAATAAGACTGAGGTTGCGATCCAGTCTAAAATATCAATTTCTGCAGTCTTGTGAACAGTGTTCTGTATATTAGCATAAGAACGTCAATGTGACAGAACATGGCAGAAACTCCTATCAGAGAAGCATACTGCAGCTATTAAAGATGATTGCTCAATAATGTGCTGTATAGCCCCCCTTTTTTGTTACTGTTCCCTTTTACAATCCTTGGTGTGAATAGCTACACAGCAAACTAAAACTATCATAGGTTTAACACTCAAATGCAGCATATAGAATGAAACAGATGTCTTGGTGCTACTTTATTTAGCAAATTCCAGACAGTAAAAAGATAAAAGTGGAAAAACATGGAGACATTTACACGTTTGCTTTTGTCTATAAACAAAAAGTTATGATCCTCTCATGTCAGTCTCATTCTGAATTCTGGTGTTATTTTCACCATTTTAAATGCTGAGTTCGGTCTCAGTAGATATCCACTTGCAATAGGCTGCCACCACTTTAGGTCACAATGAGGACATTCCTGGCTCTCTTACGCCACTGTGTGGTTGTTTGTGTCGTCGTCACCCTCTCGTCTTTTCCAGATCTACAACAGAAATGAACGGTTAATACACAGAATGATCCATATTCACGAATCTTCTAAACAAGTACAAATCTAGGATCCTCTGTTATGAAGTTTGACTATATAAACTTCACTATGACTTAAAATGCAATGCAATCTGGTCTCAAACATTATAAATTATAAGATTCAATCAATATGGGTGACCCACCCACCATTCAATGTTAGGGGAAATTCTAGGAATAACTTAAATTAATTTACAACAAAACATCACTGAACAATTAAATGAATAATAATGTGCAACAAATAAAAATTGATTGAAGGGTTGTAAAAATGTTTGTATGTACTGTAGCTGCAGTCAGGAGGAGGAACCCCTTCGTATATCAGCAAACCAATATATCAGTCTAACCCCCAGGCTCCAATCAGTACAACTCTACAACTAAGTTATGTATGCAGACTTAGAGATGTAATATTTTCATTTGATGGGCAGCACTTGAATTGGTGCCAAACCAGACCAGTGGAGCCAAACCAATAAACAATACGTCACTATCCAGACTCATTGTATTGACCAACGTTTAGCTTTTACAAAAGGCACAATAAGAGTATTAGAGGAGAGGAATGTGTCATTTCAGGACTGGAGTGTCAGAACTTGCCTGGATGTAGGCCTCCGACAGTGTGATCATCTGGGGGAGAATGTCCGTCACCTGCAGGTCCTGCATCTCATACCACTTCCCAGTACCCTGATCAACCACAACAACAAAAGGTTCAATACTGAGCTTCAACCAGTACCCTGATCAACCACAACAACAAAAACTTCAATACTGAGCTTCAACCAGTGCCCTGATCAACCACAACAAAAAAACTTCAATACTGAGCATCAATGCAACACATACTAACAGAATGCTTGCTTGGTCATGAAATGTTTTGTTGTTTTGTCTGGTTAATGATGCCGAGAGAAATGAGGGAAAAAAAATCTGAACTATTAAGCTGCTACATACATGATGCAAGACATGTATTCTGTACGCTCCCTCAGTGGGCTTCCCATCATGCACCACATTGGCGACCAGGTCATAAGTTGTGTGCTTCTCGGTTACTTGGGCTTCTTCTGTCAAGTACTCACGAAGGTCTACATTCCTGGGGAAGCAAATATAATGATTAAAAATAAAATATACACATTCATAATCAGAACAAAACATAAGTGCATGACACCATTGCTCATAGTTACAATATAATCAAGCTGAACAGAGACTCGTCATTATACAGTTGTATTGGTGTGATGGAATCGGATCCTCTGTAGCTCACTGATAGTGTGAAGGTTTTAAACATCTGCTAAAAATGTATGCCCCTCATGGTACTGTTGAATAAAAGCCTTCAGCCAAAACGCCATACTGTGTCTTAAGGCAAATGAATAGCACTTACGTGATAGGGAAGTTGACAATGGTGGGGTTCTTTTCCACAAAGAAGTTGTTCTTGGTGAATCTTTTGATGCAAAAGATGAGGTACGGAGGCAGTTTGGTCAATTGGAACTTTTTGAGAAAATTCTCTTTGTAGGTTTTGTATTCCTGAATGCAAACGACACAGAAAACGGTGCACGGATACAAGGTGTGCTGAAGTTATAATACGTGCGTTTTGACTAAATGTACATTGTAGTCACATTTGAATAATCTCTTCCAGTTTTAAAATGGTAAAAATGGTAAATGGCCTGCATTTATATAGCGCCTTTATCCAAAGCGCTTTACAATCAGTAGGTACATTCACCCATTCATACACTGATGGCGGCAGGCTACCACGCAGGGTGCTGGCACACCATTGGGAGCAATCCTACTTTGAAGGATTGCAGTACCTGAGCCATAACATCAAAAGCTGTGGGAACTAGACAGTGCTCACAGCTCACAGCTCTTTTTGTGGCCACAGAAATTATCAAGGCTCATTATCAGAGGCAAAAAGATGTGAGGGCTTGTGATATTTAAACTGAAAGAGCACTGAACTCTTAGATCGTTCATTTTAATGTCACTTTTTTGTCAATGACATTCAAACATTTTTTGTCTATTCTTTACTTGAAATTCACAAAGTCTACTTTTGATCTCATTGCAGGATGTAAAACAGGACGATGGACTTGTTTCGCATCTTTCTGGCTAATGATTACAACTCTAGAGGGTGCAGTCGGTACCTTCTCTGTGCTGCCGTTGAATTTAGCCAGGATCTGGAAGAGAGGGACCTGTGGGATTATAAGCTGCTCCTTCTCATCCTTGTACAGTGGAGCTGTTGGGAGGTCAAGGGTCAGGAAGAGGAAGGTGGACTCGGACATCTCCTCCTGGTACTCGTCCCTCAGGAGCAATGCCTCCTTCTCCTCTGGCGGCTGAAAATAATAAATAATAAATTAAACTGAAATAAAACTGTCACAGTCAACCACTGTTTGACAGTCTCTCAGTAGAGGCAACATCAACATCGTCTTTCCCATTTGTATTCTCCTACTGAGTTGTGCGCCATTCATTTACTTTCATTGTTTTACACACAACATCCAGTATCCACTGCTTTACCTCCAGTGCAAACTCATCTTAGGAACTGGCTTGATGACATGAAATGTTGGACGGCACAAAACTTTCTCCAGCTAAATGAGAGAAGATCTTCTTAACCTTTTTCATTGGGAGCCCAATTCCATCCAAATGATTACAAAAACCTTGTGCCAGTTAGCCACTTATCTCACAAACATGGGGCTCCTCCCGGTGTTCTCAGTATAGGGTATTCAACAAACATGGCATCAACTCTGCAACGTTAGCCAGCTCTAAACCCACTAGGATGGGTGCTGGATTAAAAAATGCCTAGCAGAGGTGAATAAGCACAAACCTTTAAGCCCACAGCGCAGTGGTGTGGCCATTCAGCTTTATAGCACCACACCCGCACCACCCACATCCCCCTAGCGACTCCTCGGATCTAGACGACTCTCTACCACCTTCCTATCCCTCCCTAGCTACGGCCCCTTTTCCCTCCCTTTGACAAGAAAGCAATTCAGTTTTTCAGCTCAGAACTCTCTCCAAAGCACTTTGGTCAACAATGGTCAACTTACTAAATCTGGGTGTGGAAGCTTCTTTGAGAAGATCCGCATGGAGCCTTGAAATACTTTGGTAAGGATTGCTATAATGGTAGAAAGACAGATGAGAACAGAGGTTAATTCTTGGTTCACGAACAGACTAGTTGGCGCAAGTAGACTCTGTAGCAAAACCACACCATTTAGTATTGCAGTTTTTCCTTCAAATCCAATTTACCATTACAGTTGAGAAAATGTTACCGATATCTATATTGCTATTACCAGAGAATCAAATGATACATTCCAATTTGACCTGATTCCCCAACTCTCATGGCAAATAAAAATCTGAATATCACATGACAAAGAGTAATGTTCTTTAATTATAATATGATCCAACAATTAGCAATAAAACCCCCTGCCTCTACTACAACTCACATGGCTTTTTCTTTGTGCCTCCAAGAGCGCCATGCAGGGCATTCAAGAACCATGACAGGAAGTCCACAGCATCCCCTGCAGAACAGACGACAATCAATCAGCAACACAGCTCATTCATTCTCCACTGGGCAGCATGTGCTAAAAGCCGGGTGCTGTGAACGCTCTATTCTTGAGAACTGACTGGCGCGCTGTGCAACACTGTATTCTGTCAACATGTACCCTGCTTGGTAATCTGGAAGTTCTTCTTGCTGCACAGCACCACAGCCTGCAACATCTCATGGGGAGACACGTGGGCCTTGAAGTTCCTCGGGTTCCACAGTTTGCGCATCAGCTCGCCGAACCTCTGCACCAGGAGGAACATGATGTCTCCCGGTGGCCGGCGGATTCCCCGGTAGTTTTCCTCTTCCAGGAAGTAGTTCCGCAGGGGTGGAACATTGGAAAGAGCCTTGGACGGTAAACAAATGGAAGATGGCAGAGAGGACAAGTTTATATTATTTAAAAAAAGTTCCAGCCTCAGTTCAGATAAAGCCCAGTGTGGCAGATAGCATTCATACCTGTAACACCACATTGGCATAGTCGTTGGCCTTGATGTTGTTGAGCCCTACAATGCCTGGCAGGTAGGTGGTGCCATCATAGGCTCGATACAGCTTTCCCTGCTTGTCCAACCCTGAGATGTGCTGCTTGGTGAATGTGGGCTTCAGCACATACTGCAGAGAAAGAAGTGTCAAGGAATTATAGACACACAAATACATACAGGTTTCAGTCTGCTCTACTAAAAAGCCAGTGCTGTACTGAAACAGAGATCAATTCTAAACCTGGTATAAGAAGTATATCTGATGTTGTCACAGTCTAAAACACCATCACTTCACTTACTGTGATGTCCTCCAGAGAAGAGTCAATGATCTCATAGTTGTCTGGCAGACAGTAAAACTTGAGTGTGTGCAGATTGAGGAACACATGATGGGTGAACTGTACGCTGTGGGTGTAAGCATGGGACTTCAGACCTCTGCCTGCAAGGGACACAAACATAACGTTACATAGGCAAAATAAGACAAACGTTAGGTAATGGATCCTTGGTGAAGGCATGAGATAATTCACCTACCCTGAAAGTATTTCCCACATATGAGACAGGCATAGACATTGATGTGGGACAGAGAGATGGAGCATAGTTTCTCAAAGTCAAAGTCCAGGACACTCCTAGAGAAAAAACAAACAAACAGAAATGAGATGCAGCTACCGAGCTTGGATGAAGACAGCACTGGCTAACGTTACCCATAACATTGGCTACACTAAGCCAACGTTACCTTACCTGTTTATTGTGTCAAGGTAAGGACAGTGACGGCTTCTGTGGTCTTCTGTGTCACGTCCTCGTCCTGTTTTGGCTGCCACTGTAACATTAACGTTAGGGGAAACGAACAGAGATAAATTACTTTTTGTGCTCCACAGAACGTTAGCCAGCATTTGGATTGATTGGGGATGGTCAATTAGCGACACGTGATGGTGCAGTTGGTTATATTAACGTATGCTTGTTAATTTCCAGTTGTCCTTATATGAGCCATAATTATGTAGTTTATGACTGGACCGCCAGGCAAACAAAATCAAATGCGCCTTTATTTCGCTACGTAGCTAACATTACAGGCTAACCACAGCTAGCTAGCATGAAGGTAAATAAACTTGCCTCCGTCTTCCTCGTCGTCATCATCCAGCTCAATGTCTCTTTCTCGCTTCAGAGAGACCATCGCAGTAGTTTAACTGCCGTATCAGCTAGCGTTAGCGAGCGAAATATCAAAAATACTGTAGAAAGAACAATTTGAGCTGAAAATCCTGGCTAAATGAATGGATCAAGCTCTTTGCATTTGCAACCCCATGTTGCTAAACTCGCGCTGGTGAACGCCGCAATAGTAAATGGTCGACTAAAACTTAACCCAGAGTTCTAGCGATCGGAAGGCGGATAAGAGCAATGGACCAAGGCTAGAGCCAGCAAGCCTTATACGCCCCAAATAATCCTTGATTGCCTATGTAATAACGTACATGGGTAGCTATACTGTTAATGTATTTAATAAAATGCACACATTATTAATAATAATGACCTTTTGTAAACCCCGGAAGCGTTTTAATTGGACCACCATTTACATGTATACAGCTTTGTGTGGGGTAACGTTACAGTGCTACGAGACTTGTTGCCGTTATTATTAACGTTTACTCATAAATAACGTTACTGTTAAGCGATCATATACAAACAATTGATTGACATGGACATTTTGGGAGACGATGAGCTGGATGATCTGAAAGATAAACGCGGGGGTCGTTTGGACATGAGCCACGGTTTCCTGCACCATATTCGGAGGAACCAGATTGCTAGGTGACCTGTCTTTACAGCTAGTGCTATCAGCTAGCATCCTAACTACTTCTTTACATTTGGGCACATATCTGTAACTTTTGTCTTTTTTATGTGAGTTGATTAGATGGGTGGGGGGGAATGCAAGGACAATTAATTGGTAGACGAGCTATTAATACGCCCACTCACTCTTGCTGCACATGCACACAGATGTCAAAACATGACAGCTCAGGCCTTGTGCTGTTGTTTGTAGTTTAAATCAGTGATTCTCAACGTTTTTCAACTCAAAGACCCCACATGTAGTCCACATTAGAGTCCACAGACCCCCATTTGATAAGATTTTGTCTCTTGGACCCAAATCTGAGAAGATGTCTTATTCTTAGAGATGCTTTTGAATTCAATGAATCTTTGTGATGTAGACTGAGAGTTAACAGCAAAACATGATCAAAATAGCCACTCTTCTACATATTCTAACTGTGTGGATTTGTATGAAATAATGGTGAAGTTTAACAATTCATCAATTTGCTGGGGACCTCCTGGACCCGCCTCAAGGACCCCTAGAGGTCCCCGACCGCACGTTGAGAAACACTGGTTTAAATAACTGGTCATGAATGTCCCCAGACTGTTTGTCTTTGTATGTTCATTATAAACACAGTCCAGACAATAAGAAGACAATTCCCTGTCTGTTTTAGAGACGACTATGATAAGGAAGTCAAGCAAGCCAAAGAGCTTCAGCAGCGGAGGCAGACTACAACCCCCAGACGCCCTCGGCGGCCTGACATCCAAGTGTACAATCCTCGACAAAGATGTAAGAGCGATGTACTGTGCCAAGTGCCATAAACATTTAGCCTATGACAGGTGACAGCTAACCCACTGAGTGTGTGTGTGTGTGTGTGTGTGTGTGTGTGTGTGTGTGTGTATGTGTGCTTGTTTCCAGATGGCTCCGAGCCAGGGGCCGGGGCAGAGACTGAGGAGTGGAACGAGTCCGGGTCCAGCACAGAGACGGAGACCCACGGGACCGAACTCTTCTGGCTGGACTACCAGGCGGACTCTGGTACCATCACCTCCTTCATCGTCCATAAGGTTACTACATTCTCTTTTGTTACTTTGCTTTGTACTTAGCCTCAACGTGTCGTGAGACTCAGTCTGCTTCTCATGCTGAGTCTCAGAGTAGGACGCCGTATGTTCACTGCATTATCACTGCAGGCTCCATTCGCAAAGTCCCTGCATTTTCATACATGTAGCAGTCACAATAAAACAGTACTTGCCTTATACACAAGGTTGTTGTCCGCAGAGTCGGGCTATTTGTGTTCTTAAATATTGCGTAGTTTCCAATTCCAAGCCGTTTTTGTCATCCCAGAGCCTGTCATTTCTGTTCCTCCGGATGTGTAATTACGGGTTTCCACCACCCATAGCCAGTAGCCACAGCAGAGAGGGCGCCGTTTCCCCGCTGGGAATCTGAAGAATGGCTATTGTCAATTAAAAAGACAGGTTGAGATAGGCTCTGGCATGACAAAACGGCTCGGAATTGGAAACTACGCAATATTTAAGAACATGAATAGCCCGACTCGACGGACAACAACCTTTGCTTTTAAGGCAAGTACTGTTTTATTGTGATTGCTGCATGTATGAAAAAAGTAGGGAATTTGCAAATGGAGCCTCCAGTGAAAATACTGCGTCTTACTCTGAGAATCAGCATGAGAAGCGAGCTGAGTCTCACATTGAGGCTGCTTTGTACTTTGCTTTGGCCTGTACTGCGTCCACATAATCTCTCCTCTCTCTGTCTCTGAAGGAGGATAATCCGGAGAAGGTTGTGGAGCGCGTGGCAGCGAAGAACATCCTGGACTCGGCCATGAGGACCGCACTAGAGGCCCGGGTTCGAAAGGAAATGGACAAACGGCGAGACAAACGCTGAATCAGGTTCTGAGAAAGGAAAATCATGGTGACAGAGGAGCTAGAAGAGAAAGGCCAGCAGAGCAATAGATCATGTGGTGCTCTACGCTCGCTCCTGATAATCATTGACGCTATTGACAGTGTTGGAGGAGTAGCGACTCACGAGGACTCGGGGATACTGTACGACGTCAGCTGAGGTCTAAGGTGCTGTGCCACGATCAAGCGCGTTGTGTTCTTACTGCTCCCTGACTAAATGGCACTTAACGGGGAACGGGCCGTCCTCCTGTTTACTACAATACACCAGACTGTTACCTCAGACCCAGAGCCACCTGTAGGGTCACATTGTTCACCTCCAAAGTGACTGGACCTATGAACTCTCATTGTCCCTCTCTTGAACGACAGAGCGGAGATATGTCAATGCTTTCTAAGTGAAAGTAAATGTCCGAAAAGAATAGGTACTCTTTCACAGAGGACAGTGTAGCCCTCCCACTCCACGGAACACACGTGTGTGTGTGTTTCCTGTGTTTACAAAGGTCTCATTTTTATAGATGGCATTTAAACCTTTTGGTAAAAGTCCTGTGAATGGAACAGCAGCCTGTTATGATTAAATTTGGTTTAATCAGGTGAATTACATTTAATGTCATTTATTATGTCACCTGTGTTTAAAGAGCTCATTGAGTTGTTGGAGACACAGCCATTATAATGCGTTTGTGTGGCAACTGTTTCATGGCGTCCTATATTCTAATTTATTTTCGGCTTTTGAGAGTTTTATTTTTTATATTGTAATATTTTTGAGTTTGTAGTCACAATATTATGGATAAAAGCAATTTATTACTTTCCAAAGGTGTCTGGGTGTGTGTGCATATGGAATTTAATAGCCATTGAATGTGTTTGTGGTTGTTTCTTAGTTTCTGTATTACTAAATTAGTTGAAAACTTGAGGGCAGCATGTCAATCATGAGAGACCAGTGGGTAATATTTAACAAGCAAGGACTCCATGATAAGATGTCGCTCCTCTTGTGGTGAGAGAGCAGGGCATCAGCTCAGACTAGAGAGATTCCCCCCGTAGGGAATTCTTCAGGAGTCAAGACGTTTGTGATGGACTCACGCGTCCACGGGTTCTTGCGCGTCCCCTTCCGTGCGGCGCGGCCTCCATCTCATTCCTCCCTCGGGCACGCCCCCTTCCTCCAGAATGCGCAGGCCTCGCTTCCGCGTCTTCGTCATAATGATCCTCAGCCTGAGACGCGCCCTGGACAGCCGCTGACAGCTGCGGAGCCGGCTGCATGCCGCCGATCCCCAGCTGAAACAGCGTGTCGTCGTCAAAATCGAATTCCTCCACTTCGTCCCAGAACTGCGCCGTTTCCTCCTGCTCAAATTCCTCATCTTGCAAACCCGACATGGACATGCTGAGAGCGATGATCAGCGCTGAGTGGACCCACAATTACAGGTGACTTAATAACGGGATAAAAGCAGCGGACGATAGGAGACTGGAAGAATAGCAGTGAAACACAGCTCCAGAGAAGACGATCAGCCTGAGATACAGCCAGCCACTGAGGTGAACAATCCAGAGGATGATGACGTGACAACCACGGCTATATACTGTATACTGCTCACGTCCTGTTCGGTGATTGGCTCAGCAGACGGAGATGTATAACATCACTGATGACATCACAGCAGCAGTTATCACATCACCGATAACATCAGCAAGTATGACATCATTGATGTTTTGACAGATGCCATGGGCTGATTGGCTATTGAGGATGGGGTGATATGATGCCATATATGGTGACGTGACTGGATCTTCATTCATGAAATTCGGTTCATTTCACTGAGTCACAGCAATTCCAGGTTAAAGAGGTGAAATGTAAAACACTCTAAATTAGCTCAACTGACTGATATCTAGTCCTACGAATAATCATGCAATGAGGCAACAGTTTTGTTTCTACTGCTTAAAAGTTCTTCTTCACCAGGTGGCAGTATGAATCTGTATTCCAACTGGAGGGACAATACCCAACCCATTTCCTTCCTGTTCTTGATTATCTTCTGTGTGTGCTGATTCAACTTTACAGTTACAATGAAGTCCACATTGATACAGAATGTTTTGAGAACATTGGCGGAAGCATGGTTTGGATTTTAGGTGCATAGTAATATCATGCATTTTTATAGATAAAGGACCATACCAGTTTGTCCCCACATACACACACATTACAACTCAGAAACTGGGAGTAATGTTGAGGTTATTGTGCTGGTGTCCCATGATGTGGATATGGAGCAGACAAGTGTTTTCCCAGGCTGAAAAGGGGAGACAGAATGTTCCAGAGGGAGTCAATTGTGAGAGATTAATTCATTGTTGTAATAAATGCATGAAAATATGCAAACTTGGTTCCTGGGCCCACATGGTCGGCCAAGTCTACTCGCTGTTATGCAAAGCCATTAAGGAGGAGCGGTATCTGTCATGCTATTGGTGGAAGAGGGACACTCCCCTCTCGATTCACGGCCCCTTTCTCAAAACTGACTTTTCATTCCTCACTCAGCATGTGACCGATATTATGAGAAGGGAGGCGAGGGGTGCTACCCACATTCCTCTGCTGCCTGCCAGAATATATCCTGTTTCCCCATTTCCCAATTGGCTGAAAATGACCCAATCATGTCTGTGCATTTTCACACGCTTACATAAGAAGCCTCTAGGGCTTGAATGCATGGTATTTAACCTTATCTAACCCATATAAACTTTGACACTTTGTGATGTGTAAGAAGATGCTAACCAATGACGGCCAGTTAAGTTTAACAGGCAGAATGGCATTTAACTCAGATATTGCATCATATATTCCTATTTATTTGAAGCCATAGTCAGCCATTTTCACATGATCATACTAAAAATGTGAAATAAAGTCTTAGGAGATAATTGTCTGGATCAACTCCTCTAACACTTCCACATCACATTCTTTATTAGACAATTTCTGCATTTACATAACAAATTAGGCTAAGTAATCTCAAAGCCAGGTGTTGCGTAAATTCTTTTCAAGTTGAGACAACACACATCCGCCTGGCAGTTCTAGGCCTACAGTAAAAACCACATCATAATTGACTTGTTTATCCAGACTTACAGTACCTTGTAGTTGAAAATGAGTCTAGCAAGCATAATCAGATGAACCTTTGTAACCTTTATCAACATGCGATATGACATTGTCTCAAAAGTTATGCAGCTGTGAATAAAATAAAACACACAAATATGATTCATACTGCCTTTCATTGTAATATAAGGTGGCTGCAAAAAACAAACAAACAAACAAACAAAAAGTTACAGAGAACAAATAAACCAATGCATATAAACCATATAAGTGCAAAAGCATAACACCAAAAACATTGTGGGCTTCTTTCCATTCAGTACTGAATCAAAGATCCTACAAGACTACCAAGCTGAAGGTTTTCACTTTCCAAATGCCTTAATATCTGAACCTAATGGCCTTCACTAATAATTCTCACAATAGAATCAGTTCAGGTTTGGCCCTTAATAATGTGTCAATATTGAAGAAGCTGAAGTGTGGTGTAATGCTGATGAAGCCAAGGTTGATTTACATGTCGCTTCCCTACAAACGTACAGTAGAGAAACCGGAACAGCCCCACATATTCCATCATTATGTCACCTAAACCTTACACTCCTTTAACCTGAAGCAAACAGCTCACCTGCTGCCATTCTCACTATGACAAGCCTCCAAACGTCATGTCTGTGCATTAGCTGTGAGGAAACGAAAGGCTGATGCTCTGATGCTGCTGGAGTCAATGAGTAGATGGTCTTGCCCATTCAAGGCTATGGAAGTGTAACTCAAGTGCATCCTCCCCACCATTCAGAGTTAAATATAGACGTTTGAGCGAGCCAGCTTGGTCGTGAAAAAATTGACAGCTGCTGGACCTGAAGAGCATAATTTATGTTGATGTTACATGAGCGTGAACGCTATTCATGGCCTGTATCTGATACACTGTAACTGCAGTGATGTACATAGTTTGTCAAATTTGCCTTGCCAGCTTTTCAAGACAAGGAGTACTTCCAGACATTATCTTAGGTCGTAAAAGCCACAGCTATTTAATCGCAGTGCCACTGGGCAGGCACTGGTGTTAACACATGAATCTAAGCTGATGGTGCTGGGAGCATATTTCTAAGAGCTAGCCCATGTGTGGTATAATAACCTATAACAATTTTGCAGTTATGAAAAATGTGATATTTTTTGGACCCTGCAAGTTCAATGAAGTCTGATCGTCTGAGGTCAAGTGTCATCTGGATATATCCACAAAGGGCAAGGGTTAGTAAGCGTGAGAGTGGGGTCCGTCCCTGCAGGGATGGATGTTGTCTGAGGTGCAGACACTTTGCCATGCACTCCAGCCATCCTCCATAGACAGGTGCTATACTTTCGTACGTTTATGAGATTCCTGATGGACGACTATGGCTCAACATAAGCACAAAGTTAATAATGGAAGAAACCACTTTAAAAAACATTACTTAGCCTCAAGCAAGTAAAGACAAAAGGACAAAAAAGGCTCAAACTCTGGTAGGCTAAATCCAAGCATTTTTAAGTCCTTGATTGAAAAAATCTCCTACACTGGCTCTACAACACTGAAACTCAGTGTACATAATGCAGGGATTGAGGGGATCACAAATTCCATTCAAAGCTGGCAAGATTTATTTTACAGTCACCCAATTATGGGGAGGCAGCTCATAGGATTACCAGATCAGCACAGAGAAGGCTCCAGAGATCTCTCGCTAAAACAAGATTTGGCTGTGAGTCTAAAATGTCTGAATTAATTTCATTCACTCTGGAATCAACATAGAACAGGTGAGCAAATTGTAGGTCAAGAGGTATCAGTATAGCACAATGTTTCATAAAAAAGAATAAAGAAAAGAAAATCATATAAAATAATAATATTGCACAGTCCTAATTAGATTACACATGCCATATTATATTTAAAAAATAAATAAGACATACTGCTCTTAAGCCAATTAAAAAGACAAATGAGCCACAATCATAAACCAAATTCATCGCAATGTTGCACAAGACACACTGGAGAATATGTAAACAAGGCAAAATATTGCACATGCCCTATGAATTTGAGGTAGACATCAGTCTCACAAAAGTGCATAATGCTCTTTGCATACTAGGACCATTCAAGAAGAAGAAGACCTCTCCCCCAAAACTAGAGAGACACCACAACCTTGTGGATCAGGCCAGTTGTTTGTTAAGAAGTGTTATAGAAGTTGGGAGGAAGGAGAGCTTGTAGTGATTACTTTTGCATCTGCTCACTCTGTAGCATCTGCCCAAAGGTAACAAATCATATTCTGAAAATAAAATGTGTGAAGGGTCCTTCAGAACTTTGTTTCTTTTTCTTCAAAGATAGACTGCAGGTACAGATGTTCTTTCTTTCTGATTATTTTCATTGCAGTTTTCACTAATTTTTCAATTCTAGATTTAACCTGGACAGTAAGAGTCTTTATGCTCTTCTCCCTTCCCTCCCCCTGTTCTCTCCCTTCCACCCCACTCTCTCCCTCTCTCTAATATAGGATTGCTCAATCCTGTTTATTGATAGTGCTTTCTGTGTAAAGCCCTCTGAGCATGCTTGTGAATTAGGGCTATACAAATAAACTTGACCTGACTTGATACAGTCACAATAAAGCTGAGAATGGGGTATAACACACTTCTGCTACTACAGATATGCCATCATATGATACTACTGTGTAGCTGGACATGGACAGATTTGCATGTTTGGACTTAAATGCTGTCGCTTCTTTTCAGGAGACCCACTTATTTGGGAAGCTTTGTAGCCTGCTGTAATCAACCACACATCTCTTCAATTCCAGAGTAAACTAAACTAACTCCCTCACTGTTGGTCTTGGGTGTTCTTGCTTCATTATGCTGCATTTATCACATTTTCTCATTGCACAATGATTTCAGTAGTACGCAGTTTGTTGAGTGTTGGACAACAATATTAGGTGGGTTTTCTGTTGGTGCTGACCATCCCTGGCACAACACTCATTTGCTGACAATGTCTGCTAGCATATCCCAATATTCTCCAAGCTGCTCCAAGTTCTGCCTATTCAATAAATGCTTCCTGATACTTTCACTTTAAATTGATGATTTGCAAGATTCTTGTTTTCCTTGATTTTGGCAGGCAGCACCCTTGCTGATAAGCCATGTTGCACTGACCAAACATACTGTAACGCTAAACACACTCAATGTTGACTTCAATTAATAAGACAAATTCCTCATATGTAATCTTGCATGTTGTGGCAATAAAAGTGATTCTGATTCTGAATTAACATTATGTCACTTCCTTTCCCAGGAAAGAAGAACCCGCTCAATGGTCTTAAATATCATAGGAGATATATAGATATATATATATATAATATAATATAATATAATATATATATATAATAATATATATATACAGTATACTGTATGTGTGTGTCATGAACTATCGGTTGAATCACTATTATGGTATCAATCAACAATAGAGAGTAGAAACTTGCCCATATGAAAGAAATGCAGATTATTACTAGCAGAGTTGTCATGATGTCATCATGTACCACTGCTTCAAAATACAAAGCCAACTTGATGCATAATCCCTCATCTATTCTAACACAAAGTAGGCTAATGTCTGCTGGCAGGGACCTGAACATTTGGCTGTGGTTTGGTTATGCTGCCAAGTGTATCATGATTGAGCAATCTTCCAAAGCTCCTTCAAATCAAGCTGTCCTGTCCCTGAGTAGTTTGTAACTCTTTGCCACTTGCTCCTACCACCATCCTCATTTGCGCCAAGACCAAAATCCTACTGCAATTGTCTTACAAATATCCCCTAAATCAGTGCTAATTGTGGTTGCTGAAGTGTTTTGAGTGATAAGACCATTGCTCTTACTGCTGTGTCTTTGGACTCTGTTATCAATGCCATGTTTACTTTCATACATTCCTGTTAGGCTAAATAGAGATAAGCTGTGACTCGTGAACCTTTTCCCAGGCGATGCTACACTGTCAAAGCATCAAGTAGCCCAAATTCCAAGTCATTTCCTAACTATGCATTATTCATTCTAGTTTTTCTAGCTTTATTATGGGTAGCCTATGTCATAATACACCATCAATGGCCACATGAACAAGGACTTCAGCCAGAATAGTAACTTGCAAACTATTTGGGGCCTCAAACTTGAATGGTTGAAACAAACACAAAATGTTCCAAAATTAAGCAAGGAAGAACAGTAATCAGAAAATTGCATATTGTCAATAAAAAAAAGTTAAACAAAACCTTAACCAAACCTTTGGAATGTATGCGCTCTGCTTCAGTACACCTAAAACTAAGGATGTACGACTAGACTAATTTCTTTCCCTCAGGCTGAAGATTCAACAAAGCGGTAAATAAGTGACTAAAGTGAGTCATATAAGAGTGTGTCAGGTGGATATGGTAAATAATGAACTGCATACAAACGACTATGATGACCCCACCCACTGTTTGCCTGTGTCTTGTCTTCCTGTCCTGCAGGTAGGCTGCAGGGCAGAGTGGGGCTCAGCAGAGGAAGTGATTGCACCTGAGCTGGGGTGTTCAAACTGGCTGTTCTCTCCCTCATTGTTGCAGGCTCAGAGGGGCAGCTTGTGAACAGGCAAGGCAGGCAACTGTTTGGGGCCCCAGTCCATTAGGGCCCCCCAAGGGCAGACAAACTTTACTCCACAGCAGTGACCACAAACCCCTATCCATTAAAGAACCAATGGAAAATTTGCAATGACATTGAAACCTCCCTAAAGGGGCTCCATGACATCCCCTGGACGATTTTGAATTATGTGAATTCACTTTCACTTCAAGTCAAGTCTGCATGATTCACGTATTCTCTTGAATTGAAAGTGAACGAAATTATCTGGAAGTCAAAACGAAAGAGAAAAAAAGAGGATGTGGGAAAAAACAAGTGGAGCAGATACTGATTAGGCAGATAACTTAATGCTGTTATTTTAGTATAGCCTATGGGGAGATACTTGAATAAATTCAGCTAGCAATGGTGTCACTTTTTTGTTATTTTTGTTAGATAACCTGGCTAAGCTAATAGTTAAGCTATGAATTACTATGAGGACAGGGCACACAATTAGTACCAGTCACCACTCACCAGCCAAATGCTGGTAAAATATAAATCTGCAAGTGGCTGGTAGGTAGATTTGATTCACTCGCTGGTGGTGCTAATCCATGCTAATCCATTGAGTGGCTGGTAACATTTGAACATTCACTAGACATTTGGCCGGTGGACAAAAAAGTTAACTTTGCACCATGCAAGTTATGAATAGGCTTATAAAATATGTCCTAGGAACTTGAGGAATGCTAATGATGTATTTTCCATTGGTGTCAGGTTATTAATAAAATGATGGTGATGAGGTTGGAGGGGCCCCCGGGGAATTTTTGCCTAGGGCCCCTACAGACTCTAGAATCGCCACTGGCTCCAGGCTGGCAACATCGCTCTTTTCACCCTCACACTTATCTCACACATGCACTGCATTACTACTGCCTACAGACCCACACACTCCATCTCTTCTATTTTGAAATAAATGTTTAACTGCCTAAACCCAGGTTGTAAGTAACACTACTAATTTAGCTAGTCCCGCAGGCCACGAGACTCCTTAACATACACAAATAGTGTAGTAGCCGTACTGTACCGCACTGTAGCTGCTACCATTACGTATGTCTAATGTTTAATTGTATGTTTAATAAGGAATATGCTATTTGCACCTGTATGTCAAATACGCCGAATTTAAAACGCCGAGTTTAATTGTATGTTTAATAAGGAATATGCTATTTGCACCTGTATGTCAAATACGCCAAATTTAAAATGTTTAAGCACGTCTAAAGTATGCACATGACATGTGCACCTATGTGCAGTGAATATGCCACTGTCTCTGACTTGTCTTATCACTATACTGCCTTATTGCTTGTTGTGTCTCTTGTTTTTTTGCACTCATATGCCCTGCTATATTTGTACTATGTTGTAAACGGAGTCCACAGCACAAGAATTTCACACGTGATACTTGTACCATGGAGTGACAATAAAAATCTTGAATCTTGAGTGTCAAGAGCACATCCATATTTTCTAGGTCTGTTTCTTGAATCATAACTAGTAAGCTGTAATAATATTAATAACTTGGATTTATATAGCGCCTTTCAAGGAACCCAAGGACGCTTTACAGTGACACATAATGACAAACAAAAACAGAACAGAGAGAAGAGAGGGAACTATAGGCCAAAGGCTTTGTTAAACAGGTGAGTTTAGATTTTTTTTTTTAAGGAGTCCAGGGATGGGGCGTTGTGGATCTCTGCAGGGAGAGTTCCAGAGGGTGGGGGCCGCCACACTGAAAGCTCTGTCCCCAAAAGGTTCACAGGCGGGTGTGGGGGATGGAGAGGAGACCGGAGTCTGAAGACCTCAGATTCCAGGACGGGGTGACGGAGGTCGGACAGGTACTGGGGGGCAAGTGCATGGAGGGATTTGTAGGTGAGGAGCAGGATTTCGTAGGTGATGTGGGACTTGACCGGGAGCCAGTGGAGATTAGATGGATGAGGGTGGGGGTGATGTGCTGCCAGGGCTTGGTGTGGGTAAGAACCCTGGCAGCAGAGTTGTGCACATACTGGAGCCTGTCCAGGGCTTTGCTGGGTACCCCAAACAGGACTCCATTGCAGTAATCCTGGCAGGAGGTAATAAACGTGTGGATGAGGGTCTCAGCTAGTCAGAAAGTGATGGCTGGAGTCTGGAGATGTTTTTGAGGTGGATTTGGTGATGGCTTTTATGTGTGAGTGAAAGGAGAGTGGAGTCAAGGATGACACCCAGGTTGCAGACACCTACTGTACTACTACTGCTGTTTACACCTACAAAGCAAATTGTTGAATGTCATTAAAAAATGTTATATACTCTCTGTAGGCGGATTATCCAAATAAAGTGTCACCGATAAGCATGTTGGTACTCATTTACCCAACCCTGGGCCTGGACTCAGAAACCAGTTGGTGAGTAATGGTTTTGAAAGCATGGCATGTTACTGAGTAAAAGCCAGCTACAGGAGTTGTGGTGGGAGGAGATTAACTGGTATGTCAGGGTGATGATCCATACGAGACAATGGTTAGGTCAACATTAGACTGTAAAACTATGGAAACCTAATTGACAGGAGCAGACCTGTGCATCTGAAAAACAGTGGTTACCTAATACCTACAAAGAATAGTTTATAGTGTATCCCTATCATTACAGGGAAGGGAATCAATACAAGGGGGACCAACAGTGAGACTCTGCATTAGGACTGTAGGACGGCACAAGTAAAATAAATATATACATTAATGCAGTGGTTCTCAAACTTTTTCACATCAAGGACCCCTAAAATGAGACAAATTAGGCCATGGACCTCCATTTGATATTTTGTCCCAGGCTCCGCCATCTGATATTATTTTAGCTTTTGTTTAGACCCTCCCAATTTCCTGGCTCTGTCTTGCAGGTGCCTGGTATTGGGGTCATTAGGCTGGCTCCTGCAGGACAGGGCCAGGGAAGTTCAGTTCTCCTTTATTTATCCCCGTGAGGAAATTCATCCTCTACTAGGAACCTTCCTAGAACTGGGAGCAGTGGGCAGCCGCAATGCAGCGCCCAGGGACCAACTCTTTTGCCAATACCTTGGTCAGGGGCACCGACAGGAGGGTGGGAGGGCCCTCAACTTTTAGATGCGTTATTTACAGAAGCGTATGAAACCAATTAACAAAATACTCATATTCTTTACATTACATCATTTGGCAGACGCTTTTATCCAAAGCGACACAATAACACATTTTTGTCAGCAATATAGCAATCAACTATGCAACACAGTCTATGACAACTACAACTTCTGAAGTAACAGTGGTACAAGTTTAGTTTAGTAGTTTTTTTTTCCTGTCATGTGTTACTTATGGTTGGAATTCTAGTGAAAACAAATTGCCTTTTTTGCTGGCGACCCCCCACTTTGAGAACCACTGCATTTTAATGAATTTAAAAATGAGTTTACACAAACCAAATTCTATAGTCAACCAGAGTTGCGGCAGAATGTAAATCGCTGCATTTGGAGTGGTTAGCATTACATGCTGATGTGAGGTTTTTTATACTATTCATTTGAGGCATTGCTGACATATGTCCAGCATTTTATGTCACAGTGAAAATCAGGATAATTAGTGAGACAGCAAACACATTTTGAAAGGAGTAGCTGTTTATTACATATTTCCCTAGACATGAAACATAATACAGTATCAGCTACTTGTTCCTCTCAAAGTTGGACGCATGTTGATAGGAGGGGAGAAAGAGGTGTGTGGGGGGGGAGAGGAAATAGAAAAGGCACTCTTACACTCACTGTAGCCAATGGGATGACGTCGGAGTGGTAAAAGGGAACAAAACCAAAACTTGAAACCGTGTCAATCACGCAGGACGGCCATGTAAACAAGGCTGGTTTCTCTGTACAACACCAACCAAACGTTGCCATCCTTCATGAAGACAGGTGACAGCCAGGAAAACTGTACCAGACATTTATGAGAATTTAAAAACTCACCCAAATATGTGGTAAAAAAATAAAAAAAAATAAAGTAAAATATGAATCATATTAGGCCAGTGACAATTCCTTGTGGAGGCACACCAAAGCTTTTCTGTAGGACACTTTGGAGCCACAAGTGAAACACTGAAAAGTAATGATCATTAAGTCAAAGAATTCAGTTAAGATTCACTAACTATGTCTGTTTAAAGCTGCCTTCTGAACCCTCAGCTTCTCTGTATCCACGCCGAGTTTCAGAGAACAAATAAATAGTGTAAAGGTTTGATTTCTATCATCACCCAAATAAGACCTGTGGCAAAGAACGCGCTCCTTTTAGATAAGGATGGGAAGCAGGTTTCTCTGTAGCTACACCTGCCCAAGTGCCCATCAATATACTGAAGGAGTTCTGGGTCTTTAGTCATTTCAAGCCATAAACAGTGAACTACGATACAGGGCTGCTTTAAAATTTAATAAATGGAAGACAATCCCAATTTTCTCTTCCAATCAAGTATAACCAACACCTCTCCAGACCAGTGACATAGCAGCTTCTGACTTTTCTGTATTACGTCAGAAAACAGCCAAGGTCTGTAGGGGCATCTGAGACTTTCTGCTCATTTGAGAGCTTGACAATAATCAATATTTGGCCTGCGCCTTTTCCTGCAATGCATAGCATTTTTTTAATTAATTTACTTTCTTTTAAAACAGCAACAACCCTCAACCCTTAATTGTGCCATTCTAGCATCCTCCACAAAGACATGGGAATAAATCTAACAAAAAGGATAAAAGAACAAGGGGTCGGGGAATAATTGTAGCAGACTGATAAAGGAGGAATGTTTTGAGAAAAGCTAGTTAGGGAGGGTTTGAGTTCTGACAACACTACATCTCTGAAATCATTGTGATTGACTATTTGGAGGACTTGCGTATTTTAGATATCCCACATATTCCTTTACTTCAATAGCACCAGTAAATTAAGAGAGGTATCGCATAATAGCCTAATATGCTACCACCACGACAATGAATAGAAGACTGCAAATATTGATGGAGTGTGGAATGCCATGATATAACTGAACCGCAGCTATGCAGGGTCTATCACAAAGGAGACGTGAGGTAACCTCAACAAGTGGGAGTACATGAAGCAGAGGTGCTAATTTCAGTTCAGTATGATTGACGTGGAGCCCATTCTATTCTTTAAACATAAAAATCTGAGCCTAAGACCTAGTATGATACTGTGATACTGCCCAACAGCAAAAAACAGGTTACAAGACAGAAAGAAGGAAGGTGGAGTGAGGAGGGGATAGTCAAGAGTTAAATGATGCCATTACTGTATGAGAAAAGTTAAGTGCATTTCACCCCTGGGACCTTGGAGGCTTCTCTGTAGTATACACCAACAAGCCTGGGGGGAAAAGCTTAACAGGTTTAGTATTTGAGTTTTTTGGGCACCTCCCATGGGAAGGAGTCTCGGCCAAAGTGGCCATAGGCCGCGGTCCTCTGATACATGGGCTTCTTCAGATCCAGCTCCCTGGAATACATAATCAACACATTTAACAGCAGTCACATCAAGTGAGCTCAGATGCAGGCATCCATACTCGCACATCCATACTCACACAGCCACAACGCTCATTCTCAGCCAAAGGGAGTGTCGAGAGCCACAAAACAAAAGACCAGTTGGACCAGCTGGTAAAGAGGGGGGGCGGGGGAACTCATGAAGCTTCGACACTTACCCTGCCCAGCAAACTCCTTGAGCAGTGTGGTGACTGCGGCTTGCAGATGGAAAGCGCACTGATCCCATTCATAAAAAGGCACTCAAGTCTATTTGAATGTGAGCTACTGTATAAGGCAGGCATTGTACACATGTAACCCTAATAAATGATCAAAACTTTTGCCCACATGTCTGTGTCTAACTTTTAGCACTAGGCTATTTACTTCTGCGGCAAGGGTCAGGGATGGGAGGAGGGGGCTTTTCAGGTAGGAAACTCAAAGCTTCAATAAACACAAGCCAAACACAAAGCACCAGGACTAGCAAAAGAAATGACATTCAAACCACTGCGAAGTTCCCCATATTGAATCACACCCGAGGGTTACATTAAGTCTAGACCCTGGCTGGGGCAATTCAAGCAAAATGGAAAGACTAAAGCACAAGAAATAGGAAGGAGCCAAGCTGTTTCACTCAGTGGCAGGCGGCTTCAGAGGATAGACATTACCTGACAATGACCCCAGGACGGAGGTCAAAGTTCTTCTTCACAATGTCAAGCAGCTCTCTCTCACTCTTATGGGAGGTCCCATAGTGGAAGATAGAAATGGAGAGGGGATGGGCAACTCCAATGGCATAGGACACCTAATACAGCACATTATGCATGTTATATCAAGCACCACCAACAAACGGAAAACTTCAGGCAGGAACCTGTTGCAGCCCCTTTCTCCAAAAGTGAAGACAGACAGGTGTTTATACTGTCCTCACCTGTACCAGCACTCTCTTGCAGAGCTCAGCCTTCACCAAGGACTTGGCCACCCAGCGGGCAGCGTAAGCGGCAGAGCGGTCCACCTTAGTGTAATCCTTCCCGGAGAAGGCCCCACCGCCATGGGCACCCCAGCCTCCATAAGTGTCCACGATGATTTTACGCCCCGTCAGGCCCGCATCTCCCTGTAACGGAAGAACATAGGTTGCAATGCAGACGTCAAGATATGTAATAAGTCAAATTTGACGCATGTTTGATGTAGCTGCATTGTATCCATGTATGCAGCCCTGTATTGCAGTCACACATTCACCTGTGGGCCGCCGATGACAAAACGTCCGCTAGGCTGCAGATGGTAGATTGTATCATCATCCAAGTAGATGCACGGCACAACATCCTTGATGACCTTCTCCTTCAGGGCATCTCTCATCTCCTCCAGACAGATGTCCTCATCATGCTGTACGGAGATGACAATAGTGTGCACACGCACTGGAAGCATGGCGCCACGGTCTTGACGGTACTGGACAGTCACCTGTACAGGACATGAAAATACGTGTTAAATAATGCATACATCATAGAAGGTTTTAATCCCACCGGTCAGAAGGGA
>NC_139631.1:19920339-19995339 GCF_964638095.1 Poromitra crassiceps | reverse complement strand
AGACAAAACAATCCACACTGTAGACAATAAAAGCAACATTTTAATTTACTAAAATGCAAACTGTAGAAATCAGATGCTCTCTTAATAGTTCCAAATAGGAAAAAAAAACTATTCATATTCTGGCTTTAACATTTGCTTTGAAATAATGCTCCCTCACTGGCCAGCAGAATTCAGGCTCATTTGACAGAATTAAATAAGAAAATAAATACATAATCTAAGTAGAATCATCTTTTTGGCATAGATTGTCATCTATTCTGTATTTTATATTTCTCCTACATACTCTTATCCATTTTAAACACATAATTACACAATAACATTCTTTTTAGACATAGCATTTTTTCATCTTATTTCACATATTGAGAGTAGTCACTGAACTGATCATGAGTACAGCAAAGTAGAGACAATCTTATCTTTACTGTGCTGTTACTCTAAACAAAGGTGAAATGCAGTCTTTTTTCCATTTGAAAATAAAGAAAATGCATAAATGCACAATGACATTGAATCAAATAAATAAAGCCTTATGCAAGCAAAACGACCCTGCATTTTCTTTACCTAACACTTATCTTGATGTTTTGAAAAGTTTTTTTATGCTGTCTTTCTTTACCATGTTTTTCTAACACTTTTCACAGCCACAAATATAACAAAGAGGAGTCAGAAACAGCACTTTACGGCACAAAGTCACAGTACCGGAATGTACAGTATGTCCAGCAGCAAACCATGCAGACGCATTCACACCTCAATTACAGCCACAGCTACAGTAGCTACTCATACACACGCCCGAAAAACCCACGCATACACGCAATCCCTTCCATAAAAACACATACGTACCAACAAACATGATTACGGTACATACATACACACACACACACACACACACAATGAGGTTACGGTACAACAGTATACACTGTCCTACGCTACCAGATCAAAGGTACAAAGTGTCTAAGATGGTGCCTTGGAGGTCACAAGGTAACGATCCAACACATTACTAGTGACAGAGTACTGTTAGCTAATCACTGGACTAGGACCTATAAAGGAGGAAGTGGGATCAAAGAGAACACAGAAAGAAACAAGGCCAAGGTGAAATGTGGGGAGGGAAAGAAAGAAAAAGAAATGAAAGGTAAAGAGCAAATCAATTGATTATTGTAAAAGATAGAAAATAAAGCAGTAGAACAATATTTTACCATAGTAGAACATTTTAGCTTTGTCTCATACTAAAACCTCACTATAATACAAAGCTTTACAGTAGCTCTATAGAGTTTTTGCACGTCTGTCTGCCACTTTCAGACATGAACTCCAGGTCAGGCTCAGGGTTGCTACCCCTGAGTCTGACCCAGGCGATACGTGAAGTGCACCCTTTCATACATGAGGCATGTTGCTTTCACACATGTGGAGCACCTCCGGGTGTAGAGTGGAGAGGGGGCAGGTGTGGGGGGAATTGGGGCATGACTGCCTGTCGGCTGACACACGGGGCAGGTTCGAGCTTCATTTGGAAAAACTGAAAAGGGGCTCGATAACCAGAGTGATAGTCAGTCAGCCAGAGTCACATAATTTGCTTCCATTTCGAGAATATCATGCAAAAAGTCAAACTTCCTAACACATACAGGAAGAAGTATGGGAATGTAACCAAGACAATATGATTTACACGTTCTGAATAAATCTGTGCAAGAAATAAAAACAATTGTCAGAAAAGGCCCATTAAATCACATGATGGTAAACAATATAAATTCCCCGGGGAAGCAAACAGGGAATAATCCTTTGTTTGTGAGGAATATTTCCTATGAAAGTCAAATATATGTTCTCTTTCACCAGGACAAAAAGTACTTTCTGCTAACAAAGCCTCTGGGTAAGTCAATACACAAGTTTCCAAATATCGTTGAAATGTGTGGAAGCGTTTAAAAAGGATGAAGTAACCATTTCATTTGATGAGGATCTCTGTATGACCCTTGCTCTAAGTATTTCATAATGCAAGGTGCGAGCTCCCTGTACTGTGTACGCCTGAGAAGGGACAGAGATAGAAGAACAACAGCAGGACAGAGGGAAAGGTATACAGTACACATAAAAAAGTGTTGTCAGCTTAAGAGAAACAACTCAAGGCAAAGTAAGCCTTCTTAATAAACCTGATGGCTAACTCTAGTCCTGAAATCATAAGCTTTCATCGGAAGAAACATACAGTACAGTGAATGCATCAAATAAAAACACACATTGGCTACATGACTTGGGTCTGCATCACAACCCTGAATCCCCAGTCTCAGCTGCAGCCTTCCCTCCGGGGGGCGCCTGAGTGCCCTCTGCTGGCCGATCTGTGGAGTTGCTGTCAGGTGCGGCGCGGGAGGGAGAGCCTTCGCTGAGGTTGAGCCCTTTCATTTTGGCCTGAGCGGGGCTGACGCAGCGACTGTGGCTGCGGCTGCGGCTGCGACTCCGGCTTGAGCTGCGGCTGCGATGCCCACGGCGCTTCCCCTTCCCCTTCCCCTTCCCCTTCCCCTTCCCCGGGCTGGGGCTGCGGGACCTGCACTTCGTCAGGACAACAGTGCTGTCGTCCTCGGAGCTGAAGTCAGAGCTGTCTGAAGCACTGGCATCCAGGCCTGAGGAGGGGAGCTGGATCTGAGGATGGGGTAAAGAAGAAGGGAGAGGTGAGGACAAGAAGGTAGGGGAGCAAGTGAAAAGGTGGTGGTAGAGGAAATGGCATATCTGGCATCAGATTTTTCTCCCATTTTCTCCCCAATTGTATTTGCCTAATTCCCCCTGCTGTCCTGGTCGTTGCTCCACCCCCTCTGCCAATCTGGGGAAAGCCGTAGACTAGCACATGCTTCCTCCGATACATGTGCAGTCACCAGCCGCTTCTTTTCACCGACAGCGAGGGGTGGGAGGATCATGCTATTCCCCCCAGTTCCCCTCCCCCCAGAACAGGCGCCCCGACCGACCAGAGGAGGCACTAGTGCAGTGACCAGCACTCATACCCCACTATCTTCCCACCCGCAGACACGGCCAATTGTGTCTGTAAGAACATCTGACCAAGCCGGAAGTACCGCTGCTGCCTGCCGGGAATTGTACCGGGGTCTCCGTGGTCGTAGGCGAAAGCTTTACTTATACATTATCCAGACGCCCACATCTCCAAAAATGGAGAATGACTCGGTGGTAAAACGGGAACACCAGTAATGCCTCATCACAGATATTAATGCTATCAAGTCAAATATAAACAAGAAGAAAACATTGAGGTTATCATTACCTGAAATGGCTCTGTTACACCCACAAGTGTGCTCATGTTGTTGCTATAGTAAGCCAGGATAAAGTCCCCTGAGCCTTTGGGCAATTCCTCCTCAGTAAAGGTTACCTGCAAAACAGTTTGTGAGAGATGCCATGAATTACTCAAAGTGAGACAAAATGATCCCTGAAAAGCATTCAGCACACCTCTAGGCCTTGTTCAAACCTGGTATTAACATGCGTCTTAGGTGGTCTGATCACAAGTGAACAGCTCTAAGTACAGGCACACACATTGAAGGACCGCCTACTCAACTGACGTCCTCTGCATATGCAGAAGTACGTACTCATTTGTGCACCAACGTCGTCCTATTTACAAGAAGAAGAAGTTGGAACCCGCCGTAAAACAAAACAGACTAGACTTCCGGCAGACTAGGCAGGTTTTAGTGCAGTGCTGCCTCCTGCTGGTTAAAAAAAAATCGCATTTGGTCTTTGCAAATGGAAATGATTTATTTGCATAATAGAGCGGGGAAGTGAGATCCGATCTCAAGACTCGAGACGCATGTGGAGATGCATTCTAATGCCAGGTGTGAACTGAGCTGTCGACTTGTGAGTGGATCACCCAAGATGCATGTTAATACCAGGTCTGCAGAGGGCCCTAGATTACCTCATGTTCTTGTCGATGGTAATCAGCTTCCTCTTGTTTGGCCCATATGTATCCCACATAGTCCTTGTGGTGTTTGAATCCCACCTAGGGAAGCAAGGGCAAAACACACATCACTTGAATAAAAATGTTAATGCCACCAAATCTTTCTTATACCACTCCGGATGGTTTGTTGACATGAAGGTAAGACTAGTTACCTTGTACAGCCCAATCCAGTCCCAGGAACTGCGAGCATAGTTAGGCGCTACTTTGAATTTGACTATAGCATCAGCAATGCTATTCCACTCATCGTCCACTATGAGTGTGACCAGGGGGATGTCAACCTTATATGGGAACTAGAGAGAACATTTACAACAGACAACTAATCAATAAATTAAAAAAGTCAAAGAAAATTTCCAAAACAATGTAATCCTCAAAAATACTGTTAGATAAATAAATTTTTACAAGATGACCCCCTCACAGTGGCTTCCAGAGTGTCTCACCTGCAGGGTGAAGATGGAGGAGACTGGTTTGTGGTCGCTGACGGTGTACTCCATGTGACTGCGGTAGAAGTGCTGTGTCACCTTGGTCCCGCTGGTCAGCCCCGACATGGAGCTGCGCTTTCCCATGGTGGGAGAGTGGCCAGAAGAAGCCGTGGCCCTCAGGCGCCACAGGATGCGGTCAGTCCAGGCCGGCTTACGCTTCTTCCCACTGGGAGGAGGAGTGAGAGATGAGAAGAGAAAGACATTTGCTAAATACCATCTCATTTGAAACTAGAAAAGTGCACTCGGTATAGTGCAGATCTCCACCAGGAATATTTAACAAGGAAAATAACTAATGTGCACAGATAGAGGGGGAAAAACCATCAGTCAACAACATCATGTAATGTGTCGTCTTTAATCTGGCAGAAGAATTTTTTAATCAAAGGTGAAACGACACAGATATGATGGTTTATAGTGGGACTATTTTGTGAAATAGGCTCCACCCACCAAACTTTGGAAGTTATTATTATATCTCAATGGTGCAGACTTTCAAAAAACCGTGACAGAGGTTAGGTGCATGACAGTCCAGACATGCTGTGTGTCATGGTTCGATGAAGATTGGACAAAATTTGTAGGAGTAGCGAAAAAAGTGTTTTGGACAAAATTCAAAATGGCGTAAAATCTATTTAGAGGGAAAGGAATCTTTTTTTTTTTTTTTTTATTATAGACGCTGTGGTTTAAAAGTTATGGACCAAAACATAAAGAGGGCTGTTATAGGCCACCTCAAGTCAATTAGTGTAATTTTTTAGCCCATAGTAACGCAGGACTCTATGAACCTACGTACCAGTTTGGTAGCTGTAGCTCTTATGGTTTCTGAGCTACAGCTACTTTTATGCAAGTTATTTTCTGAAACCGCATTCACGACGACTCTCTCAGCAAAGTACAAGCACAACACGACGACTCTCTCAACAAAGTACTAGCACAACATGACGACTCTCTCAGCAAAGTACTAGCACACCTCTCCTCAATGAGCTCAATGTACTGTATGTAGTGTGAAAACTAGAAGAACTAGCATGTCATGCACAACTTCAGTTGTGTCAGATGGTAACACACGCACACACACACACACACACACACGGACACACACACACACACACAGACACACATGACCGAACACATAATCTCCTCCCGGCTTCGCTTGGTGGACATAATGAAATAAAAATCAGAAGGGCTAGAGTGACAAACCGCTACAAATGGGGAGGGGTGGTGGGGGTTGGGGTGGGAGAGCACTTTCATGGGTCCTGAAGCTAGTAGGGACATATTAGGGACATGTGGTGACATCTTGTGAGCGGCCCTGATTTTGCAGCAGGGCCCCTGGAAATGTGCCCTCACCAACCTTGTGTCGTATGTATCTGTTCCAACGTCAAACTTATATGTGGGAGGGAATTTGAGCGGCCCCTCTAGGAATCCCTCCAATACGGTCTCGCTGTCTTTGGCCATGTTCAGCTGTTGGGATGAGAGTGAGACAAGTTAGAGCAGGTGGCACTCATTGAGGATCTGTCTTCAGCTCTGATGAGAATATACTACATATCTCTTGACTGCCCTCTAGTGGCACTAGCTACACATTTACATTATCTACCAGAACAGAGAGAAGACATTTTAGCAGAGATTAGGAAGAAGGGAGATACTTCTGCCCTTCCTGCCTTTGGTCATCACAACATGTGGCGGCAAAGACAGAGCAATGTATTGGTTGAGAGTTGAGAGATATGGCCTTCTGTTGCAGACATCTTATGTTAATTTGGAACAAATTCTATGCAATCTGAAAGCCTTGTCAGTATTCTGAGCAAAAATGGAAAACAATCAAAAGTAATAATGAACAGTTTTTTAAGTCAAGTCTGGAAGCAGCTTCATTAGATTATAGTTTTGTTAAAGAAAAAAAAGTCTACCAGATCAGCTGCTACGAATACAGATGCTGCAGTGTCACCTGCCCCAGTTCTAGTGCTTGCAGGGAAGAGTGCATACAGACGCCTTCATCCCCAACAGTTTCCACAATCCACCATCTTTATATTTATATTCGACAAATTGTTTTTACCTGGTCCTTTTCCCACAACATGGAAAGCTTGTTCCCGTCAATGGCCGATTTTACGACTTGCATTTCGAGGTCATCAATACGGAAATTGAGATCCCCAAACCAGAACACCAAACTGTGAAAACAATGTTCAATGAACGTTTTCACACCACAGCATTGAATGAAAGTGACAATATACATGACTTGTGTGTGTCTGAGAGCGAGAAAGACACAGGGACATGGCAGAGATGATCATACAAACACACACACACATAATCCACTTTCACAATGCTGAGTTTGACACCAATCCCTTCAGAAAGTGCAGATATTCACTAAACAGTGGGCACCACAAGCCTGGCATTGTCTTTCACAGATATGAACGGTGAAATTGGGAGCAAGTGGATTCAGTACTCAAGAGTATTTTGACAAGAGAGACTTTGTATGTGCTTTTTCATCTATGAAACACCTAGCATTACACACCTGATCTCAGAATCTTTGGTTGTGTCATTTCGTTACAAAAGAAAATTCATACATTGATCTTTTCACGACTTAACATACAAATAGACAATATTCTATGTATGTGGCTCCATGTGTGTGCATGTGTGTGTGTGTGTGTGTGTATATGTGTTTATATATGTGTGTCTATATAAACATAACGTGCATGTGTGTTGACTTACTCGTGGTCCAGAACCGCTGTGGCGGCCTGGCCCTCAAACTGCTGCTGCTGCAGGATGCTCTCGAAGTCCTCCATGCGCTGATCGGAGTTCTCCATGTGAGCCGGCAGGTGGCAGTTGAGGAAGCAGACGGTGTGACCAAACACAGACATGCGGGCGCTCACTCCACCTTTATTCCCCTATAGCAGGGATAGGGAATGGGAAAAACAATGTTAAAGGATGGAAAAAAGCCAATAGTGAAAAGGGAGAGAGGATTTATATTTACTCAATATTATTTATTATTATATGTAGAGGAAAGAATGAACACAGACACAGGATGTTTTCCACATTAAGGGTCAGTGATGAACGTTATCAATATTTAACGCTAGCAGTGAAGTGCGCAGTGGGAGGACAGGATGAGTCTGTGCATTTCCTCCCACTGTTCTGCCAACTGCTCTGACCCAGTAAAACACTAAAGATGCTTCGCTGTAAGATCTGCAGAATGTGCTGATGATGCATATCTGAGTTCATACACGGATGAAAACAGCAGGACTTCACACAAGACTGAGCACTGCATAACTCAAAGTGATATCCGTAAAGCACCTCAGTGACGAAGGCACCATAGATACACATCCACTCTGACCTCAGATCAGTCCTAGATCATGTCATCGTCTTTCAGTGATATCAACCCACTTTTTGGGTCTTACTGCATCAACACAACTAGCTAAAAGAAGGGTATTAGCATTTCACAGATTTACACCCATCGTTTGTTTTCTTTGGTCCAAACCAGAGTGGAACATTTTACTTTGTTGCATTTTTGTGATTGGATTGTTTAGATTCATATTGCCCAAGCGAATCAGGGCCTGCAAACAGTCTGTTTCGTCTGCAAATATACCCATAAAACTGTTTGGAACAACAGCCAAACAATGAACAGCAGCACGCTCATAAAACCCTATGTTTTGGGCTAATTCCCTTGTTGTTATGGGAGAGGACAGAGCCTGGCATTTTCAGGTGGTCTCTCAGTATGGTTATTTGGTGCCAGCTGAGTGTGAATGGCATTGTTCTCATCTGGCCAAACCAAAACTAAAATAGAATAAAGTGAAGCGCTCAAAACATGCTTGGTATGCCTGTGCTCCAGCCTTTGATGTATGCAGCAGAGGTTGCGTTAGACTTTCTGTCGAACTTGTCTGTCATAGAAAGTCGGCCAATGACAGAACATATTCTGCTAATGTGACCACTGGTATGCAGTCCATTACTCTACTAGAGCACCCTCTTCTGGTCGGCAGATGTAACACAGACATCCTCGTCAGTTCTGGATACAGCCAGCTTCATCCTGCACTGTTATCAAATAATCAGTATAATATATTTACAAAACAAAAAGAGAAAAGAGTGTTTCTCGTATGTATATCAACTCTAACAGCAATGTTGACGATGATGGTGACATAGTCCTAGCCAAACCTAAAGAGATGCAGTACAGTGTATAATTTCCATGTGTTGAGTTGGCGTAACACACTAAGGGATGGTGACAGTAGGCTTCTCACCCAGTAGCCCCCCAGGCCAGTGCGGGTGGTCTCAGTCTGGACTCCTCGGAGGAAGGGCAGATGGTAGTACTTAGCAAAGACCAGCAGCAACAGGCCCTGCATCCGCTGGGAAGTCACCTGAAAGACAGAGAGGCACAGGAAGAGGAAGAGACGTCACCTGAGAGACAGACAGGCACAGGAAGAGGAAGAGACGTCACCTGAGAGACAGACAGGCACAGGAAGAGGAAGAGACGTCACCTGAGAGACAGACAGGCACAGGAAGAGGAAGACACGGGAGGAAGAGAAGAGGAAGAGATGGGAGCAGGAGCACACACACACTGAGCCATATGAGGATGTGGTTTGCATATTCTTGAAAAGACAGTGATAAAACACAGTTGCAGAACAGGAACACTGTATTCTTTGGAAAACGGATATCGCTTCATCGGACACGGAAGGATCAGTAAGCAAATTCTTTGAGCTGCCTGAGTCTAGCTTACTGTGTGTCAGGGGTAGGGATGTCACGATACTAGAATTTCTACTTCAATACCGATACCCAGGAAAATATCTATACTCGAAACCATTTTAGATACCACAGGAAGGGGGGATGATGACACATCAAGAGCCATAACAATAAAATTAGACAGATGGACGGACAGACACACACTTCTCCATAATCTAGGCCTCATAAAACTTTGAACTTGGACAGCAGATTAGCCCTGCTCTAGCCACCAGAACACATTTAGCTTGTTGAAGCAACAGATACCCACCAATGATAGGGAGGGGAAAATCACTGATTTTTCATTAAAAGAAAGCACTGATAGTATCAAAACTGTTGCAAATGAGTATTGTATCCATTTAAACTCTTTAGTATTGATACTTTCGATACTATCGATACCTGTTGCAAATGAGTATTGCATCCGATTCAAATTTTCAGTATCGATACTTTTCGATGCTATCGATACTTTTGATAACCCTAGTCAGGGGTGGGTGGGGGGGAAGCGATGCAGCATAGTATCGCGATATTTTGTGTGGCAATATTACTGTACATCAGCTGCTGTCGTCGGGCAGACGCTACTGCAGCCTCTGGCCAGCAGGCTCCAGCACAGCTTCTTTCACCAGGCAAAAAGCTCATAAACAATGGCCACTAACCAGCCTGCCATCTACCTGCAAAACTCATACATACACACAGCCACTTTAACACCGCACTCACTTTATTATCCTCTCACTAGATGCAATAAACTGTTACAACAACTGCAAACTTGAAAACTTTATCTCTTACCCTATTGCCTGTTGCACTGACTGCACTGACTACACCAGATAACATTATCATTTTATTGTATTCTGCAATATTATTCAATTGCATTATTGCCTCCCTCTTTGTACTTTATTGCAGTATTGTACTTTATTGCAGTATACTATATGTTTACTGTCTTACTATTGTTGCCTTACTATTATTATTTTTTACTTCAATTTATTATTAATTATACGGTATGCTGCTATGTCGAGGAGCCAAAAAACACAAGAATGTTGCTCTTGTGTACTTGTACAGTATATTGAGACGTAACAATAAAGAACCATTAACCTTCTATCTATCTATATACTGTATATAAAATGTAGTATGTGGGCTCTGTTTCAAGTTCTTTGTTTGGCCACAGCTATGCCGTTTTACGTGCGATCGGGCTGAAACCTTCAGGGTGTGTAAAGGACACCCGTGTGGGTGGGCTGGATTTTTTAATTAGGGCAGATTAATTGCCCTAAGGCTGATTCTTCTTCTTCTGTGGTGTTTTATGGCAGTTGGCATCCTTTACGTTGCATTACTCCGTCTGGATTTATCCATCCACTGTTTCCCTACATTCTGACCCTAGCGCCGACTCTCACTCCTCCGCCCCCCCTAAGGCTGATTGCCTAAGGCTGAGGCTATAGTTCAGTGATGATGTCATCAGTGATGATGGAGCCGGATTTTCCTATTAGGTGATTGCCCTAATTACCTAATGATGTGATGTCATCAGTGATGATGGAGCCGGATTTTCCTATTAGGTGATTGCCCTAATTACCTAATGATGTGATGTCATCAGTGATGTCATCAGTGATGATGTTATGTCGGTCTGAGGCTATATAAGATGTCAGTCTGAGGTACTGTCAATGGTCTGAGGCCATATATAAGAAAAAATGAATAACACACATACAGAACCATGTTCTTCCAATGGAACTCAAGTCACCAGGTCAAAGCCAGTACTGATTAAGTGAAAGCATACGTTATCAAAAGAATCAGCTGAGCAGAAACGAAAGACAGCAAAGGTTTAAAAAAAGCAAAAATATTGTATCATGACTTAAGTATCGTGATAATATCATATCGTGGGGCCTCTGGTGATTCCCACCCCTACTGTGTGTCCATCTCTACGGTTCTGCTTCATTTCTCTCTCTCTTTCGCCCTCTCTCTCCCCCTCTTTCTCTCTCTCACTCCCTCTCTCTCTCACTCCCTCTCTCTCTCTCTCTCTCTCACTCCCTCTCTCTCTCTCTCACTCCCTCTCTCCCCTTGCATTTCCATTGTGCCCTGCAGGATCGTGCGACCCAGCATTTGCACTGTTTTGCATGAAGCCGTGCACATAAAGGAGGCCAAAGCTTGCGGTCTCCCCTCACTGTCTGAACAGAAAACCCATGCGTGGAGGAAACGTGATGCATGAATTGACAGTCCTACACAAAACAATACACAGCACACAAACTAAACTAACACTGTAGTAGGCATGTACTGTATGTACACAAAACAACACACAGCAGCACACACTAACACTGTAGTAGGCATGTATGGTGGTATGGCTGTAACGGGTCAGACCTTTCCTCTCTCCACACACCCTGCTGTGCTGCATGCCCTTGCTTCATGTTACATTATATATTATGCATATCATGACATTTGTACGCCATTGGTAGAAGAATAAGGTGCACAGTCTATTACAGCAATTATAATATATTACAGCAATATTTATGCTGTACAAAATGGGGACAGGAATGTGTGCATTTCTGCTGAAGTGGAGCAAGCCGAGGTATTAGCATGCCATTTCAAGCCCCTTACCATATATTTATGGTGCTGCCCTCTGTTTCTCCAGTAGAGTCCACCCCCCCCCCCCCCAAACCATATTATATACAGTCAATGGCCCCAACCCCCAACCCCCCAACCACAGGCCTCAGAAGCATGATCACACCCTGCCCCTAATGCCCTGCGGAGGCACACATCCCCACGTGAGAGAAGATCCTCTCGCTTGTACACTAACTGGCTATTATTTGGATGACGTTGTTGCGTAATGGACTCCACTGAACCGTAAACTGGACTGACTTAGGGTATTTGTGGTTTGTGTGTGTTTGCATGACTTTGTGCATGAGTATATGTGTCCAGTCTGTGAGAGTGTACCTTTGCCTGTGTGTGCTAGGGTTGAAAATCATTTCTTATTAACATCAGTGAACATCGGAAGCGCTCCTGAAGGTTGCCAAGCTGCATTTTTGGTTTCGAACAGGAAAGACATTCAAGTCCAAAGATGTGTGTGTGTGTGTGTGTGTGTGTGTGTGTGTGTGTGTGTGTGTGTGTGTGCATGCGTGCGTGCACAGTGGTGTATGTTTGTAGTACGTGTATATAACATGCACATGACTTAAGACTGAGATGAGCTGTGTCAACAGGGCAGCTCTGGAATTTCAACGAAGTAGTCAAGTGTAAAATAATGGCTTACTAATTCCAGCCTGTAACACTGTGGACCACCAGCCTTCAGAAGCACAGCATTTCATTCACTTTAGACACAAGGTATATTCACATACATGCTTAAACAAGTTGGTATTTAGCCTAATTCAAAAGGCAGGTTAATTTGATCACAATGTTACAAACACTATAAAATATTATCTAACCTAAACTATCGGTAGATAATAGGGCAGGCTAATCAAACCTTTTACAAAACTATAGAATTTTAGTCTGAAAATATTTAATTCATGTTTAGCTGATTCGTAGTGTAACAAATCAAAAGCTGAGTGAATAGATTTGTAAAAAAAAAATATATATATATTCAAGTGGTCATAAACAGCATAGTTCGATATGCTTTATTGGATAAAGGCAGTTTATGAGAAATCCAATAAACACACCTAGCTTTTTGCCGAATCATCAGTGGTTTTATTCAGCGCATGGCCCAACTGTCCACACAACTCACAGACTTTGAGGTGGGTTCCCGCTATTGCATGTAAACACGTAAATCAGATTATTGCCATTACCTGATTATTCTCGGTTATCAAATTATTGTGTGCATGTAAACACACTCAGGGTGCAATTACAGATTGGGGGGGAAAGCCTCTGCTGATTGGTGGATTTGTAGCACCCTAAACTGCTTACTAAGAGGAATACTGGTCACAATGGTCACAATCAGCACCAGTGTGATGGACAAGAGGACATAGGGTGATTTATTGGCGACTTGTCTCTGCAGTGAAGAGCTGATTTTAGCAAGCTTCCTTGTGATTGGCCAACCCCACAACAGTCTCAACCTGATCATTAAATGGGTGTTGGTGAGCAGGAAAGACAGGGTGTCAAGTTACTGCATGTCTATAGTATCTACCATGTCATGACCAGGCAGAGTGTTACATTGACACTGTGTATCTATCTACCATGTCATGACCAGGCAGAGTGTTACATTGACACTGTGTATCTATCTACCATGTCATGATCAGGCAGAGTGTTACATTGACACTGTGTATCTATCTACCATGTCATGACCAGGCAGAGTGTTACATTGACACTGTGTATCTATCTACCATGTCATGACCAGGCAGAATGTTACATTGACACTGTGTATCTATCTACCATGTCATGACCAGGCAGAGTGTTACACACTGTGTATCTATCTACCATGTCATGACCAGGCAGAGTACATTGACACTGGCATGACCATGCAGGCAGAGTGTTACATTGACACTGTCATGTATCCCCCTTTACTGAAGAATGACCAACTCAAGCTAACATATAATCCCCTTCCAGCTCAGTGAGCTCACAGCATGTTTATCCACATGAAATGCACAGAAAAGGTCACATCAACAAGAAGATTATGCAAAGGTTTAAACCAGCAGCAGCCAAGCAGGCCCATGAGATGGCTGGAGGTCAGCATCAGTCTCACTGTCAGAGGCCCATCATCAACACTGACAATGTGGTCCAAAAATAAACCAGCATCCTGGGAAACACTTGTCTATCTCTCTGAACTCAACAGCTGATTCCCGCTCTCTGGCTCACACCAACACAGCCAGGCATCTGCAGCTTCTGCCAGGCTAACGCTAATCACAGTGCGCCAGCTATGTGACGTCAAACACATAAACACATGCATGCACACACACACACACACACACACACACACACACACACACACACACACACACACACACACACACACACACACACACACACACACACACACGCACACACACACATGCACGCACACACACAGACACACACACAGGAGCAGGTGTGAATGGACAGAGCATAAATAAGTACACTGGAAAGAGACATAGGACTTTTCTACATATATTTTACCAGGGGTGGAAAGAGTACCAAAAAAATCTACTCAGAGCCTGCAGAGGTGTGTGTACTAATTAACACATCCGTTTCCATCTCCTTTGTGATGAATGTATTCTCGTTCTCATTCGTCATTCACCTGACATCCAGAGAGCTGTGATGATCACAGTGCTTCCCATACACAGTCTAGCCCCCCTCCCTGCATTGTGGTGATGTCAGCTGGTGACTTCTAGCGAATTTCTGATTAGCCAACATTTTCTTTCCTTAGTTCGAAACAATTTGGCAACACTGGCAGTTAGCAATGGTCAACAGTTTTTGGTGCACAGTTCATAGAAAACTTGGGGAAACTTTGGATGTATTTTACTCTGTTCTCTGAAGCTATTTAAAATGTAACAAAGTAGATTACTTCAAACAAAATGTACTTAAGTAAAACTAAAGATTACTGATTTTAAAAACTACTCACAAAAGTACAAGTACACAAAAAAGCTACTCAATTACAGTAACTTGAGTAAATGTAGTTACAGTAGTTACTTTCCACCACCTCTGTATTTTACACAATTATGGTCATGTCTTGTATAGCGTACAAGCTTTTGGTTCAGACAGGCAGACAGGGACATAGAGGGAGACCAATAGAGAGAGCTTGAGTTTGCATTGCGAGCTGAGGCAGGCAGCAGAAGATAACAGATATGCAAATTACAGGCCTGTTAAAAATTATCAGCCCATCCATTGCTCTGGGAACAGAATGAGCTAAAACAGCAGCAGGAAGCAGAGATGTCATCAGCAGCCCCGTAGTGCCCCGTAGTGCTTTTAAATGTGTGAATGTGCAGATAGGAAAGCCATTACTGACCAGCACATAACCAAAGGGGCTGAGTCTCTCCATGCACCCCTCGCTCCACTGGTCTGTGAACAGGACATCTTTCAGCCGTTTGTTAATCATAGAGTTCACTTCCTGCAGCCTTGAAGGAAACAACAACAACAACAACACAACAGCACACAGGTCAACAGCTCAGCGGACAGACAGGTGAGACAGACTGAGGAGAGACAGCTCAGATCAAGTCAAGCGGTTAGTAACTAGAGAGAAAACAGCCAGAGGGAGAGTGACTGACATCGCTCTGATTCAAGACTGAGCCTGACAACTAAGCAATCACATTATCTGCAGTGTCAATGTGGGACAAGTGAGCCTAAGTGGAACGTTTGGCTGTTATATGTTGGCACTCACCCAATGATGTACATGTCTGTGTTTCCATCTCCCACGTTCAGCCCCAGCAAGGCAGTGATGTCGTCAGGTGGCATGGCAGAACCCACATTCCAAGTGATTATGTGCACCCTGTTGGCAAAAGTCATAATGTCATATCTCTCAGCCATTACACCCCCCCCCCCCCCTACATCTCACAATCCTTTTTTAGAGACTTTTTTTGTCAGAAGAGATATCAGATGAATACTGGTGTCAGTGGAAAGGGACCGAAACTGCATGAATGAACATACCGGTAATAGGTTCTCAATACTGTTTACTGGCGTCGCTAGGAATGGAAATTGCTGCCAGTCCAAATTGGGATAAGGGTATACCAAGGACAGATGTGTGTGCTTACTGTAATCCAGGGTTGCATTAATCATAGATAATTGTATATCAAAATGTTTTGTTTGCTTCTTATGTTGTGTGATGTTTCTTCTGTTTTGTATGTGAAGCAACTGTGTACATGTACTGTGCCCATTACAAATGTCCCCTGGGGGACAATACAGTTGAACCTTAACCTGTTTCTATGATTAATAATCATGTCATTTGGTGGTATTGCAGTGTTTGTTTAATTTCTCTGAAAATCCGGGTGTGGTATATATCAAGTACACGTGACTAATCCCAATCTTTGAAAGTACAATGTGCACCATAAGACAAAAACAAAAGTGAAGACAGAGGAGCCGGCAGAGAAACCCTACATAGACCATCTCAGGGAAAATGTAGAAACGAGCAAAGTGGAAAAGAATGGATAACCAACATTAGAGAACAAAATATTTCTTCTGAGTCTGAACTCAGATTTTCTAGCTGCAATTACTTTGTGAAACACTGCATTAAAAAATTGAAAAAACATTCTTCAGGTGCAAAAGTACAAGAAAAGAATTGAGGCAAATAATCATGATAAATAATCGTAATCAATCTAACAAAATATAGCCCTCTTTTGACTGGCGATATCTAAATAAATGCAGTATCATCCACTGCCACTGGTTGAGCCAAGGTTAATCACCCTCAGTTGTCTGGCAGTGAATGGTTCTGTCTAGTCTAGATGTGCTGAGACACGTCACACCAGACGCACACAGCAGGAACTTACCTGAAGTCTTCCACAATCTGGGGCGGCTCTGTGTCGGCGGTGCCTGCTACAGAGAAGGCCCTCTGCGCATGAGGGGTGAGGTGAGGAGGCAGAGGCCTGCTAGCGGCTGGGTGGGGCACTGAGGCTGCCCTGACTGGGTGCGGGTGGTGGTGGCCAGGGCCTAGGGATGCAAATTTTATTCAATTGCCTGGTCGTGTTAACCATCAATTAATCATTATATAAGAAACGACATACAAATTAGAAAATAGAATGCTTTTTTTTTTTTACACCTGTCTTTGGGCCTACTCAACAAGTTAATCAACCAACTTCCTGCATTCTGTCATTGTGCTTGTCGACATGCTGTATTTCAACATTGTATTACCGTACATGTTCACAATGAATACTTTTTGGTTGTAGTTCTCCCACACTGGGCTCTTTGCCTGCTTGCTTGTTGCTTCTGTATCATAAGCTAAAGTAAAAGTTCGCCCTTGTGGTGTTAAATCATTTCAACAAAAAATTAGAAAATAGCACATAGCCTGCATTGTCGATTAATCGGTTCATATATGTTTGATCGATCAAATTCCTAACTGTGATGAATTGATTGTTGATTAATCATTGACATCCCTACCGGGGCCTTTAGGGCCAGCCTTCATGTTGGCCAAGGCGGGCTGTCCTGACTCTGAGGGTTTGGCTGCTGTGGAGCGCGAGGGCTTGGGACGACTAGCCACAGCCCCATCAGGGAAGCACTGCTCCTGGGTAGCCACGGCCCCATCAGGGAAGCACTGCTCCTGGTTATCCACAGCCCCATCAGGGAAGCACTGCTCCTGGGTAGCCACGGCCACATCAGAGATGCACTGCTCCTGGTTATCCACAGCCCCATCAGAGAAGCACTGCTCCTGGTTATCCACAGCCCCATCAGAGAAGCACTGCTCCTGGTTATCCACAGCCCCATCAGAGATGCACTGCTCCTGGTTAGCCACTGGTGCGGGTTCAGATTTGGGTTCGCAGATGTCTACGGAGTCCTCAACTCTGGTGGTTCTCTGGGGCCGCCGGGGCCGCGCGAGAGCTGCAGGTTGGGTGGTGGAGAGATTGGTGGCTGGGGCCCCTGTGCCTGGTGGGGGCGCTGCAGTGGGCGCTAAAACCTCTGCTGCTCCACATGGGTTTTCTACTTGCGTCTGGCTTTGGCTCTGGCTACCTGGATCCATTTCCCTAAATTCCTGTGAGAAAAAAAGACAATAAGAACATTTGCACTTGCAAGAAATATTACAATTTAGGAATTTAGCTGCTGATGGTCTTATTCAAGGTATCTCAAATTGATAGTTCCCACATCCTCAAAATTACAAGCAAAGAGTGCAAGGGTCAAGGCCAGAGTGCTGACCCTGTGAACACAATGATCTATATTGTGCTGGGTGGGGGCGGGCGAGGCGGGGGGGGGGGGGGGGGGGGGGGGGGGTTGTGCAGTAAGGATTTTTGTCAGAGAATACTAGACATAACGTCATTCAGGATGCACAATATATCGGTAATCATATCGGTATTGGTCGATGTTAGTCATTTCTTTATATATCGGTATCGGTCCGATGAGCAAAATGACAGAAATTATTTCCATTATCGGTATTGGTCCCAATTTTCATATTGAGAGGAAACAATGCGGTATAGCTATGATTTATTGGCTTTTCGTAGCGTTTTGGAAATAAAGACATTACTTTTTAAAATACACAGTGTTTTACATGTGTGTTTTTCAGTATGTAAAACATTGCATTATCATAGAAAATTGTTTTATATCCACATGGTAAATATTGGTTATCAGCCATAACAGCAATGTTAATATACTGTAGGTTATCGGTATCTGCCCAAATGTTCATATGGGTGCGTCCCTAAACGCCAACAAGTGCAACAAGCAGCCCTTTCACAACTGACAAGTACATTCTGCTGATGAGGGAAGGATTGTCATGAGATCCTACTGACTCAGCAGGACGAGAGAGTGAGCTTCTCAGCATCATGGCTGCTAAACTAGCTGCCTTACCATGGCCCTGAAAACAGGTGATTACTTTCTCCAGGAGGAGATAATGAGAGAAGGAGATGAGACGCATGGAAGAAAGAATATGAAAGCCTAACAGCGAGAGAGAAAACAGACGGAGAATAGACCCTTTTCACTTGGGCCATTTTGTGTTGAAAATGCAAAAAACTTTGATGAGTGTAAGTTGGAAGCCCTCATTACTGTTTTGCTTGCACCTGTGTTTACCCAGCCTTTTTGACACAAAATGGCCCCTGTGAAAAGAGTCTATCAGATGGAGCCCACTTCACTCTGGTATTCTGTTACTCTCCACACCTCCCACAACTCTTGGACCAACTCAGAAATAGAATGGACACAGATTGTCATCCTCTCTATTGGTAGCTAAGCTGCCTGCCATTCCTCTGGTAACCACGGAGACATTCAGTCAGTCCATATCAGCTCAGAACACCTGCCAGACAGAAACTGCTGTAGTCTAAACATAAGATAACAGCAAAACTCAACAGCATGGGATAAACAACAACAACAACAACAACAACAACAACAACAACAACAACAGAGAATGTGAGTTTCATATAGTGACACGTTTTATGTTTTAGAAGCAACAGCTGTTTGGAATGAGGAACTGTGAGCAGAGATAGCCAACATGGCTGAACAGACAAAGAAAAGTCTGGTGCCTCCTAACTTTAACTTCACCTATATAAATGTGAAGGAAAAAGATGCTGCAGTACCACACCACTAGATAAGTAATCTCTTGGGAAATTCAGTGCAGAAACACGACAGCAATGGCCGCTTAGCACCGAAGATGGCCCCAAAATAAAAGAAACAAGGATTTTGTGGATTACCGTGTTTAATCCCCAAAACGAGGGGCGTCCTGGTGACTCGGGGGGTCTAAGGCGTGTAACATGCAAACACAACATCCTGGGTCTGAATCCGGCCCAGGATCTTTGTCACATGTCATGGCCCGTGCTCTCGTGCTCTCTCCCCCAGCCTTCCTGTCTGTCTCTATCTACTTTGATCTCTCTCCAAAACAAAACAAAAGAGGCCATGTGGACGACCATGTGCCCTGGTGCTTGTGAGCGTGTCTGAGCCTTGGCTCAACACTGTGGCAAACCCGGCCCACATCCAGTAGAAGCGAGGCGGCACACAAGGAAGGACCACTAAATTGTAGACTCATATTATTTATACCGTCTGGGTACCTAACCGTGCACTTCTGACTGCCAACACCACCACCAGGTGCACAGCCATTCTACACAATGCCTCTGCATCTGTAGGGTCTAAAAAGGATGTAGGTAGACCTGTACATTATGGAGATATTTGTGGTCAGTAGGGCCGGAGGTTTTTCAGCCTGGGGGACAGAGAAACAACAGAGCTCTCTTATAATTACTCACATGACCTTCAAGAGACGGGGCCATGACTTTCATGGGGAGAGGAGAGCTGCCTCTACGGGGGCCAGTCTGGCCACACGTGCCCAGTAACATGCTGGTCTTTCGTTCGACCAATAACCTGGTGCCCGCCTGGGCATAATGTAAGCCTGTGGTCCATGTATGGTGTTTTTGTGGGGGAATGGGGAGGAGGGCGAGCGTACACGTGGGAGGGGGCGGGGGCAAAATTAGCCGAGGGAAGAGAGGGAGAGAGAGAGAGAGAGAGCGAGAGGCGAGGCAGCTCATTCAGTGACAACACGAGTCTCTCTGCAAAATGTCTCCAAAGATCCTCTCTCGCTTCCCTCTGGCACTGTCTATTTTTCTGATTTTTAATCCCTTTCTCTCTCTCTCTCTCTTATCTCCTCATTTCTCTAATCCCTCCACTCTCTCCATCCTCCCTTCACTCTGTTGTTCTTACCACCTCCACTAAATGGCCACTGAATCGCTCTCATATTTCCCCCCGCCAATTTCATCTTTCCCTCCCTATATCTTTTCTTCACTCACATCAGCCTGGCCGTCTAGATGATCTCAGACCTAAAAGCGTTTCAGTGCTGAGCCTCTCGCTCTCTCGTTCTCCGTCTCCATCTCTCTGCTGTGAGGTGACATTTGTGCCCTTCCACTGACGTGCTCTGTATTGTTTCCTTCAGCCAACCACCTCACAGTCTCCATCAGTGACGTCAGCATGCCACACAGTCCCAATGGCCACAACTGGAGATGGATCATTATTGTATTGTTATTATTATTAGTGGTAATGGCACTAAGTGCACATCAAAGACAGAGAGACATAAGTGCAAGAGTGAGTATGTGAATGAGAGGACCTTGATAATGAAAGAAGGAAGTAACAATAAGACATGAGATTGATTACAGTGATTACAGTAGAATGGCTGGAAGAGGACTGTGCATAATATCCTGTTTTATGCAAATTATTTAGGACAACACATCATAATAGTCTCATTATGCATTATATAAATTCTACATATTCTGTTCGCTTTCTGTAAACACCTCCCTGTTTGTCGAGCAGCTAAATAGACTGCTTTCTAACAGAATAGTGGGTAAAAACATTATTATTCATTTCCTCTATATATGACGGGGCAAGAGCCAAATGACACGCTAACAGCTACCACTTCTCATTCCACTCACGTCCACCGGGGAAAGAGTGGAATGATTTGATAATAACAAATGTGTCACGATGTTTACATGTGCCCTCCTGAGGGAGAGAGAGAGAGAGAGAGAGGGAGCTGGGAGAGCCAGGAGAGATGTACTGTAACCCCTGCAGGAGACGCACTGGCAAAGAGCAGCAAAAGTGGATTACTGCATTTAAAAAGCCCACAACAAGGCCTCTCAGCTGTTCTGATGGGATTATTTAGAATGCTCGTTTTGGATGACTGGGTCAGTCGAACGGTCATAGGTTATTTAGTGTGGAACATCCTCATTGTATCTAGTATAGTATTCTGTTACATCACCACACGGCTTTTCTTGGAAGGAAAATAACATGAGACTGTAAAAAATTAACTGCCGATTATAATCAAATGACAGCTGCAGCCACGGAGCTGTCTATATTGTAGGATATTGATACTGTAGGAAGTTTCATGGGAATACTATGAATGTCATAATCTCAATTAGCATTTTACCAAAATCATGAGCTCTGTTATATTCTCTACTCCAGCCATAAGCGTGATCACATTCATCCCACATGACCTGCAGACAGTGTTTATTGTCTAAATCACAGCCAAGGAGAATGTGGTTCTTGAGGGCCTCCAGGGCCACATGTCCCTGTAACAGGGATACTAATGATGACCCTGACAGAAATGACACCGGCAGCTGCTGCCACAGCTGTACCCGGCTCCTCTAGGTCCTAGTGCCACCAAGCATCACTCACAATATTCTGGGGGCTGCATCCTTCTGATCAGGTCACATCTCGGGCGTCAGTTTGTCAAATGATTTTGCTTATGATCCTAACAGTTAAGAGGCAAAAGCACTCGCCTACCACCATGCCCCACGGAGACCCGGGTTCAATTCCAGAATTGAAGGGGGCTTGTTCAGACGTTCTACAGACACAATTGGCCGTGTCTGCGGATGGTAAGTCGGTGGGGTATGAGACGAGTCCTAGTCGCTGCACTAGTACCTCCTCTGGTCGGTCGGACTTCCTTCATTTCCAGCTACGGTGCAGCAGCCGGGGACCAACTCCAGTTCAATTGCCAGTGCCTGGGTCAGGGGCACTGACCCTAACATACATGTCTAACCCTAACATACATGTCTGAGGAACACGAACACGGGGAAAACATGCAAACTCCACACAGAAAGGACGTGGGACGGACCGGGGTTCGAACCTGGGACCTTCTTGCTGTGAGGCAACAGTCCTAACCACTGATCCACCGTGCTGTCCAATGTGTGAGAGTATGCTAGTGAGAGAAAGAGGAAGGAGCAACAGACATAGAGGGCAAGAGTGTGTGTGAGTAAGTGAAAGAGAGATGAAGGAGGGGAAGAGAGAGAGATAGAAAGAGAGCGAGAGAGAGAGAGAGAGAGAGAGAGAGAGAGAGAGAGAGAGAGAGAGAGAGAGAGAGAGAAAAACAGAGTTTTGCTGTTATCCCTTAACTACTGGGAAAACCTGTTAGGTGGGTGACAACCAGTGCAGTGGAGTGGTAGTAAGAAAAATACTATTTGATTCCAACAATCATTCCACTGGTCTTTCTCCATGCAGTCACAGATTAGTCAATAACCCACTAATCAGTAGTGTTATTTTAGCAGCTTCCTTCCTCTTTTCAGATCCATTCAAACTCACTTCTGCAGCAGCTTTACTTCAATTACATTCCAAACTCGCACTGCTAAAACATCTGCACGAAGGTCCTTTGGCTTTGGATAAATGTGTTATAACATGTTAGCAGACACAGAGCATGAGACACATTGTAAAATGTCAATCATCTGATCCACAGTCTGATTCAGTTATTAAATACCTTGCTATGTAAACAGTTCACAAGTTACAGTGGATGTACACAGTGGATAGTAACACTATACTAGGCTCATGGTGTGTAGCCTACTCTATACGTTCATAGTGAGCGAGGATCAAATGACTGATGTCTTGGCTGAATGAGGACAGCAGTCAGCAGCAGCAGATATTCTGGCCTAATTACACTCCTGTTTCAAGGACAATTTCTGGTAAAAAAACAAACATGAAGGTCATTTTAATTCAGTGTTTTTCCATCAGATAGCCTACTATCTCAGACACATCAGTGTGTATGTCACATGCATTCATGCGTGTCAGAGAGATAAGGGAATGAATAGTCAGCATTTGTGTATACACTTGTGATGTGTGTCTTAATATGAGGAATTGAGCATGGTTCCTGCCATAAAACAAAAGTGGGCAATGTATCAAACTTATATTGACCCCCTTCATATAAACAAAAAAGCTTGTCTACGGTAGGCTATTGTATCAGCATTCATAGACACAGGCTCAGGTAGGCATGTCTTCAATAATAGTGCTCCCAATTCACGACTACTACAATGTCATATGTCAATAAAACAATAAAAGTAAACAAGTACACTCCCTGCTTGTGCTCAGTGTTTGACTTATTGCCACCTGTCGTTGATGATTCATAACATATCACTCAGATAGCCTGTGGTCCTGATCATTTATTACAGCAGTCGATATGACATGCTCCTGCTTGCTTTCGTTTGACTATTCTATACTATAGCCTACTATTAGTGTCACATGTCTTTCGCCTACCTGCTTTGTTGCTTATGTTGAAGATAAATAGCTGATGGATGTCGCGGGAACTGTCCGTTATTTTGCTTGGCGCAACCTTCCTGCAGATGAAGAGGTCCGGGTCCAGAAATCCACTCTGTAAAGAGGAAGACGTGGTTTCCACACAGCCAGCCTCCAGTGATGTCAAAACAGCGAACTTCCCAGCCGCTTCCCAAATGAAACCATCGGCATCTCGGTCAGGCGCCTTCCACACTGGCGTTGTCGGGGGGAGCAGGTGGGCATCAAGAGCTCAGTTAGACTGATAGATATCCTGCCCCCTAGGCTACATTTCAGAAACAAATGTGTCCTGGCTGGTCCCTTCACACAGTCAGATCGCCTCTAGAGACCGAGGCTGCTGCGATACATGCGGCGTCGAGGAGCGCCGTCTGTCTCCCTGTGCCCTTCAAATTAATAAGACGCCCGGGGATGAGATCGCTTCCGTAAACGAACAGTCAAACCATGTCCAGTTGACGGTTACAGTAGTCCGACTATATGGAGCCCTACTGCCGCCTAGTGGCTCATACTGTGAAGTCCGGGACAATTTACAGAGCAACCCTGAAGGCAATGATGGCTGATATCTAATTTTTCAAAACATGATGCAGACTGGAGTGAAAACACTCTCAGGTACTGTCAGCTTTTTCAAAAAGAAAAAAACATAGCATTCATTTGGCCCCAAATATCCTAAACCAGAGGTTTTCAAAGTGGGATGCGAGCCTCCCCAGGGGAGTTCCAAACATTTAGTTATTATCAAAACCTTTTTGTGCATTTGATGTAGTCTGAAGTCAAACAGCAAGATCAGGCTATCTTGGCCCAATTATTGAGTGTCTATAGGATCATAATAACATAATCATGATCCCATAGGCATCTAGGAATTAAGCGAAACTAAGCAAGTAAACTGGGGGGGCATACAGGCTTTGTCCGAGGGCCGAGGGGTGGCCCACAGTGTCAGACTATGAAAACCCCTGTCCTAGACAACCTACATTTGTGTTAAAGCTGGACTGCATAACTTTTACATATAAACGTCTGTTACATTCAAGCTATTGCCAAATGAGTTCCCCCAGCCTATTGTTGTCGCCAGATAACTAGTATGTATTCCACAGTATCGCCTACCAGAGTTTTCAGTGTCTGTGGAGACATTCCCACGCTGCCCTGGAGCATGCTCACCAGAGGCTTCTGCCCAGCCGAGCCAGTTAGCCGGCTCACTTGAATGGAGATAAATAATTAATTAAGTTATGCAGCTCTTCTAGACTTTCCAAATGTTATCTGACCAAATGTATCAAAAGTGAAACAAGTCATTTTGCGGGGGTTGTGTGACACTCAAAGAGTGCGTTCATAAATAGCACTCTGAGTGCGGCACAAACTGGACCGTTCGTAATTTCTGAGCGCTGTTGGAATACAGCGTTCGGTTATTCAGAGCTCGACACTCTCGGAGTGGCAGAGCGCTCTATCTGTGTGGCCGGAGCAGCAGAGCACCAGGAGGAGCAAATGAAGAGCCAACATGGTGGCGGGAGTCATAGCGAAATGCCATTCGATAGCAAAGTCTTTCTGTTATCCATTTCAGAACTGAGTTGACAGTTTACTGATATATTTGGCTCTAGGTGCTCATTGTTGTGTTCTTTCTGGGTTGGGCTATCGGGTACGGTCCTCCAGTGGTTCAAGTCCTATCTTCAAGACAGGAAGTACTTCATCTCCATTGGCAATTACACATCTGACCTAACTAGGATGACTTGTGGGGTGCCTCAAGGATCCATTATGGGGCCCATTCTCTTCAACCTTTATATGCTCCCTCTAGGCCTAATTATGCAAAAAAACAAAGTAGCCTATCATAACTACGCAGACGACACTCAGTTGTATATAACTCTTTCCTCAGCTGACTATGCCCCCATAGAATCATTGTGCCAGTGCATTGATCAAATAAATAACTGGATGTGCCAGAATTTCCTACAGCTAAACAAAGACAAAACAGAGGTGATCATCTTTGGCCCCAAAGAACAAAGGCTTAAAATCACTGCACGCCTTGAGTCTCGATCCATGAAGCCTAAGGATCAAGTCAAAAATCTTGGCATTATTATTGATTCCGATCTCAACTTTAACTCCCACATTAAGTCAATCAGAAAATCAGCTTTTTATCATCTTAAAAATATAGCAAGAATTAGGGGATACATGTCCAGACAGGATCTAGAAAAACTAATTCACGCCTTCATCTATAGTAGGTTAGACTACTGCAATAGCCTTTTCTCTGGTCTCTCCAAAAAAGAACTTGGGCAACTTCAACTCATTCAGAATGGTGCTGCTAGAGTTCTAATGAAGACTAAGAAAGCTGATCATATCACTCCAGTCCTTAAGTCGTTACACTGGTTGCCAGTGTGTCATAGAATAGATTTTAAAATACTGTTATTAGTCTATAAATCACTTAATGGCCTAGGCCCAAAATACATAGATGAATTGCTCCCACGCTACGAACCGTCTAGAACTCTTAGGTCAACAGGGTCCAGCTTATTAACTGTCCCTAGGATCAAATCAAATCATGGGAAGGCTGCATTTACCCACTATGCTTCTGCTAGCTGGAACAAATTGCCTGAAGACCTCAGATCTGCCCCAACCATACTTACTTTTAAAAATAGACTAAAGACTTTTATGTTTACCATCGCTTTTAACTGCTGACAGCTACTATGCAAACCCAATGAGTCCTCTATAAGTTTTTAGCTCTTTTTGCAACTGCTGCGCCTTTGCTGCACTTTGAATTTGCCTCTGTGTATGAAATGTGCTATACAAATAAACTTGACTTGACTTGACTTGACTTTCTGCCCTGCGCTTCCCTGAGATCGCCCGTCAATCAAACAGCGTGGGCGGGACTGACGTCTTTTTGTTCAGTTTCTTAACCCGTTCATTAATTCATTCAGAAAGAGCACGCTCTGCTTCTTTCTCCACTCTGCTCTCATTTTCATGCAGAGCGTCAGATTGGATTTATGAATGCACCATTAGAGCCCTGATGGAGTAGGCTACATTAGAGCCTATGACAAATGCTGCATTCACATGCTGCTCGCATTGTCCCATTTCTCGAGATGTTCATGAGCTTTTAAGTCATAATGTGGAAAAAACATGGATGCTACAAAGAAGATATGTTACAAGGCCTGTCTTTCCTGGGAAAGACTTGTCAGCCGCTGCTGAGAACACCAGTGTCTCACAGTACAAAAATAAAACTTGCCTTGCTTGATCAATAAGGTGGACACCAACACTGAAAACAAACGTCAAATCTGTCCCCCTCCAATGTCTGTTTTTTTGGACAGAGCTTGTCTCCATGGCAGCAAAACAAGGAGAAAGGGACAGCTCTAAACAAACCTAGACAGGAAATGGAGTGCATGGACATCTGGAGAAACAGGAGGTGAGGTGTGGGCTGTGATTGGCTCAGGAAAAGTATCAGTGAGTTCTCTCTCTCTCTCTCTCTCTCTCTCTCCAACACAGGGCCTTCATGACAGAGATCAGTGAGGAGCAGTGGAGGGAGGAAGTGCTGCTTCAGACCAGCCCAGAGTCTTTGGCCATCTTGTAGAAGATTCCTCTTTTAGCCGTGAGGTTGGAGGGTGAGTCAAACTCTGTAATCTCTCCCTTGTCCAACACCAGGACCCTGGTATAGTCCATGATAGTGTTGAGGCGATGAGCTATCGTCAGCACAGTGCAGTCCTCAAACTGAGTGCGGATGGTGGACTGGATGAGCTTGTCTGTCTCCAGGTCCACAGCTGCCGTGGCTTCATCCAGAACCAGGATCTTAGTCTTCCTCAGCAGAGCTCTGGCCAGGCACAGCAGCTGGCGCTGACCCAGACTGAGGTTCTCTCCTCCTTCACAACACTCGTGGTTGAGCTTGTCTGGCAGGCTAGACACAAAGCTCTTGAGATGGGCCAGTTCCAGAGCTCTCCATACCTCCTCATCAGAGTAGCCATCAAAGGGATCCAAGTTCATCCTCAGAGAGCATGAAAATAGCACTGGGTCCTGTGGTATGATGGTGATTCTGGAGCGGAGTTCATGCAGGCCCAGCTGAGCAATGTCTATCCCATCGATGAAGATTTGGCCCTCAGCTGCCTCGATGATCCGGAAAAGCCCAAGTGTCAAGGATGACTTCCCTGCTCCAGTGCGCCCCACAATACCCACCTTCTCTCCTCCCTGGATGGTGATGGTGATGTTGCGGATAGCCAGGTCCTGGTCCTCTCTGTAGCGAAGGCCCAAGCCTCTGATGTCAATGTAGCCTTCAGTGGGCCAGCCTGGGGGGAGGCTGGATGGCTGCTGTGTCCACTCTGCCTCTTTCTCTGTGTCACTGTACTCTTTGACTTTCTCCACAGCTACTATGTTGGTCTCCAATTCAGAGGACATCCTCACCAGCCAGGCCAGAGAGGCTGTCAGCTGTAGGGCATAAGAGATAGAGAGTCCCATCATTCCGGGACTGAGGTTCTCTCTGGCCATGACGGCAAACAGAGCAGCAAATAACACAATGCAGTTTCCTACAAACTCCAGACGAATCGCCAGCCACCTGTTTGCTACAATGCTGGGGTAATAGGCCTTCTGGTTGAGGTCTATACGATGGTCACTCTCGTGGATGAAGCGCTGCTGTTTGCCGAAGGCTCTGATGATGCTGGTGCCCAGCAGGGTCTCGTTGAAGTGGGTGTAGACAGGCGAGCGGCTCACTGACTCCAGACGCTTCAGCTGGCGAGACGATGCCACATAAAACCTCTGAACAAAGAAGTAGAGCAGACCGAGTGGAGGGATGATGATGGCCACCAGTGGCGTGGCGACCAGGATGATTATGCAAGCGCCCAATACGCTTAACATGGAGCCAATGAACATCCTTATAGTTGAAGGGATGACTGAGTCGATGATGTCCATCTCCTTGGCGAAGCGGTTGACCAGGTTGCCACTGGGTGTGCGCTCGAAGAAAGACATGGGCAAGCGCAATATGTCACACAGCATGGTCTGGTGGAGGTAGCGGGAGGCCAGGATGCCGCCAATGGACACTGAGATGGAGCAACACAAGACAGCCACGCCCTGTGACAGGCCCAGAGCGCTGTACACTGCGAGTCTCATCTTCCTGTTAGGCTGAGTGCCATTGATCATGGGGTCGTCGGTCCATAAGCTGAGCCAGTAGTTGGAGAAGAGGGAGGCTGAGTGATGGGCGATGAACAGCAGCAGACTGAGGCAGGACAACACCACTCCAATGGCCTTCATGTACTCCCAGAATACTGAGAGCTTCACTCGTCCAGTGTTGGCTTTGTCAGCCTCCATCAGCTTGCCAACCTCATTGTTCTTGGCCTTCTTGCCCAGCACCTCTCCCTCCTCACGCTTCTGAGAGCGCTGGACCATGCCGCTGCTGTTCTGAACTCCCTGACTGCCAATAAGAGCAGCATTCTCTAGTCTTTGCTTTGGCATTGAGTTGGTGTCATGGTCGCCCTGCTCGGCATTGGCATAGGTGCGCAGGAACTCAGCGAAGTCTCCGTCTCTGGCCATGAGCTCCAGGTAGGAGCCCATCTCTGTGATCTCTCCCTTCACCATCACCACAATCAGGTCAGCCTGGGGCAGGTACCTCAGCCCATGAGTCACCAGCACACGGGTCCTGTCCTTGAGCAGCCCCTGTGGGCCGATGACCTTGTCGAAGATGTGTTTTCCTACGTGGGCGTCGACGGCAGACAGCGGATCGTCCAGCAGGTAGACAGCACAGTTACAGTAGACCGCCCTGGCCAGGCTCACCCTCTGCTTCTGACCTCCAGAAAGATTCACTCCCTTCTCCCCAATCTCTGTGTTGTCTCCAGCAGGCAGGATCTCCAGGTCAGGCAGCAGAGCACAAGCTTCCACCACACGGTGGTACCAGCTCTGCTTCCTCTCCTGACCAAACACTATGTTGTCTTTCAGGGTGGCATTCTGGATCCAGGCCTGCTGAGGGACGTAGGCCACCGAACCCTTGACGGCCACAGTGCCTTTCAGTTTCTCCATTTCTCCAAGCAGGGCAGAGAGCAGAGAAGACTTCCCTGAACCAACCTGGCCGACCACAGCCACCAGAGAGCCCTCTGGGATACACACGTTCAGCCTTTTGAGTGTGGGTGATTCAGTTCTAGACCAGCTGAAAACTCCATCCAGAATGGAAATGCTGTCTGGTGAGCCTACTATTAGCCCACGCTCAACACTGTCCTCCTGGAGCTCCTCGTGGGACAGAAACACTCTCAGACGCTTCATGGACACACTCGCCTGCACCATGCTGCTGATGACCATGGGCAGCATGTTGAGAGGGAAGCGCAGGATGTTGAAAAGGGCCAGGGACACAAAGGCCTTCTCAGCATCCAACACGTTATACTCATCTATCAACACATAGACCGTGAAGGTGGACAGGGCTACCAGAAAGGGGGTACAGACCCAGGTGAAGGTGGACACAGCACCCAGGTAGGCGGCCTTCTTCAGGACCTGCAGCTCACTCTCTCTGATGGAGGACACCTTGTCCCTGAAAGCCAGCTCCCAGGCATACAGCTTCAACACCTTCATCCCATTCAGAATCTCATTCATCAGCTTGATACGGTTATCCTTACTCTTCATCTGAGCCACCTGGTAGGTTTTGGTTTTCATAGCGATGACGGCATTGATTGGCGTCATCAGAATCATCACAGCCACTCCAGCCAGCACAGATGGACCCAGGGTCTGCCAGAGGAAGTAGAAGGCCAGCCCCACCTGCAGGGGGGCAGACCATATCATGTTGATATAGGTGATGAGGTCCATGAAGTGTTGGGCATCCACTGACATCAGGTTGACGATCTCACCCACTGTGGAGGTGCGCCGTGCTGCATTGCTAATTACCAGTGCCTTCCTGTAGACCGCTCCGATGATGGCAGTACGCAGGCGCATGCCAGTGACAAAGCAGATATGGAAGTACTTCTGCAAGATGAGCGTCTGCAGACACATACAGATGAAGAGCAGAGCTGTGTAGAAGTATCCCTGCCAGGAGGGGGTGCTGGAGTTATTGACAAAGTGGACCAGCAGCCTGAGGATCTCAGGCCCAACAAACATGAGGATGTCCTGGGTGATCTTATAGAGAGAGGAGATGAGGAAGTAGGGTCCAAAGGTGAGGCACAGTGCCCAGAACAGGGAGGGCTCCCTGGTCTTCTGAGGGGCTTTTGCAATCAAGATGTCTGACTCCTTCACAGGTCTGCCTTCTTTACTCTCAGCACATGATGCCCGCTTACGGGAGTACAGAGTCTTCTCCTCTGGCCTTTTGACCTTTTGGCACTCTGTGTTCCAATGGCGCACCAGGTGGGGCACCACCCTCTGGGAGTGATCTTCAGTATTCAGAGACCACAGGTCCTTTTCCTCCAATGGGCGCCTGTAGCCCGTCAGCATCAGTCTGGTGATCCACCAGAAACTTATTCTAGAGAGGAAAGAAGCTCCTGCCTCAGGACAGGGATTCATGTATTTGACGGCCGAGGAGAAGCGTGGTGGCTGGTCTGAAAGGCAGGACAGGACCAGAGCCACCAGCAGCAGGGCATAATAAGTGTAGAAGGTTGTGTACCTCCACACACATATTGTTGATGGCTGTTGAAGGGCCTGGATGATATTGGACCTGAAGGTGACCGTGGCACACAGCAGGGCAAGCAGCCAGAAGCTCAGCATCACCCCGGATGACTGCACCCCTTTCATACGCTCATACTGGGTCATCAGGGTGGCCAGCAACATGGTGATGCCGAGTAAGGTTGGGCTGACCAGGTACACGGGTGCAGGAGCCCTGCTGCCCTGGTTTCTTTCCCAGAAAGAATAGAAAAGATCTGCCCAGCAAATAATCCACAGGAGAAAGCCAAGAGCAGTTTTGGCTTTGTTGAGGTGATTCATGCAGATGTAGCCGCGGCCGTGGCTATCGAGGTAGATGAGGTAGACTGGTGCACACAGCCAGAGGTAGAGGCAGGGCAGCCACACCAGCACAGTGTTCTGGAAGCACTGGGTCAGGTCTGGGTTGGCTGTGTGCCATGTACGGTTCCAATCCCAAAGTGGATCAGAACCGTCCAAACTGCAGAACTTGTCAAACCCCATTCGCCAATACACAATGTAACATCAAGTCTTTCAGTCCCTTTCTTTGGGGCATTGCTGGCCTGGCTCGTGCTCAGTTAAGTAGTGTAGGCTACCAGTCTTCTTCTTCTGTGGTGTTTTATGGCAGTTGCTATCCTGCATTACCGCCTTCTTTTGGATTTATGTTTCTGTGTAGTACCAGTCTTCTTCTTCTTCTTTTTTGGTGTTTTATGGCAGTTGGCATCCTCAATGTTGCATTACTGCCCTCTTCTGGATGCATCCATCCACTGTTTCCCTGCCGAGAGCTTGATCTCTTCTTAATCTTTGATAAAATACTACACACTTATATAGCCTCACCTTTATGACATCACGGATGATGTCACAATGTCTAAGACATCATCAGTGACATCACTGATGTTTGCAAATTAACTGAATTAACTGATGATGATGTCACAATGTCTATGACTGATGTCATCCGTCATAACTCACTGAAGACATCACTCGAGCCATTGTGATGTCACAATGTCTATGTTAGTGTGAGAGTGTGAAGGCCTGTAGCGCCCCCTGTGGGTGCATCACTGCTACACGTGGCGCTTAGCAGCATTGCCCTTGGAAAATAGTTTCCAACAATCCAACTTGCCATTTTTAGCGCGTAGCACTAGCAACGAGCTAAACACGTAGGTTTCTGCCGTTAGCTTGCTAGCTAGTTAGCGTTGTTGTTTTCACTGCGGCTGCAGGGGACATTTACAGCGACACACAGGGAGGAGGGAGCGGAAGCCGCTCTGATTCTGATTGACATGGTCGGAGCCAATGAGAGAGATTGTAATAAGCAGGGAGCGGACATCCGGCAGCGACTGAAACAATCGCTCCAATGGGAGAGCAGAGTAGAGCAGGGGAAGGCTTATGCCAGCAGCCTGTTTCTGTGCAGCCAGACTCCTCTCACGGAAGGGAGGGGAGGCTGGCCAGCAAGACTACTAGGGTGGGGACTTTGGACTGACAGACAGACACCGGCCGCCCACCCGTGACATCACTGATAACGTCACAACTGCTCGAGTGACTGATGACATCACACAATTGCTCAAGTGGCATAATATTATTATTATTAAGTGACATCACTGATGACGTCATAATTCACAGTTAATCATTATCTTATCTTATCCTGCACAGATTCAACCATAGGATTCAACACCCCATTCTCCCCCATTATAAAGACTTGTAGCCTACTTTGATAATGATATCCGGTTACCAACAACCCCTCCTGCCTGCGGCATAAGCAAACCAAATATTATTTCAATTTACAAAACAGCCTATGTTATGTAATGTTATCCTGATGATATAATGAGGATTAACTTGCCGGGTATCTTTATAACCAATGAGCGCCTGCATGTCCACGCCTCTCTCGTCAGACTGGTATCAGACTGGGGGAAACATTTGACGTGGCAAGACGTCCGGACGTGACATATGCGATCCCTCCTCCTCTCAGCTCTTCTGCAGGTAGCCTATTTGGGTCGAGAAGGAACGATTCCGTTCCGTGTCTGAACCAGGAGCAATAATGTGGCTGATCGTCTTGACCAGTTTACTAGTATATTCTGCTTCGGCCTACGATGTAGATTTGAAGAAACTGGACGGTCTCGCAACAGCGAAGGTGGAGGTAACGTAACGTTACAGTATGGACTCATTTTACTACGAATCATGCATTCAAACCATACCTATTCAAACCAACCACGTACAAGTGGAGTAAATTGCTTTGTCTGGAATGGTAGCGGGTCATTGCTTGCAGGATTTTATTGATTTTTGGGGGAATATGTCGCTTGATCGGGAGAATAATATTCTGTGAATGGGATGGATGCATTTTGTTTCCCAAATATCCGGGTTGAGCACGCGCGCGTGTGTATATATCTGTGTGTGTGTGTGTGTGTGTGTGTGTGTGTGTGTGTGTGTGTGTGTGTGTGTGTGTGTGCGCGCGCGCGCGTGTGCGTGTGCGTGTGTGTGTGTGTGTGTGTGTGTGTGTGTGTGTGTGTGAGAGAGAGAGGGAGACCTGTCCCGAGAGTTTTCTATTTACGAGTACGAGCAGGATGAATGGATCTGATGGCCTGAATGGACATTGGTTTGGTGTGGTAGTGGTACCCAATTATTAATGCAACAGAGGCTAGTACGGGTAGTAAATAATTTGTAGGCCTATTTAAATGTAATAACAAAAAACAAAAAAAGCATTTGCAACAAGTGACATCAATTTCTGAGGCGAATAAGGGCAACGGCTGTAACAGGAGATTCAACTGCAGGATCAGATTCCTATCAATACACAAAAGTTTCTGAAACTCTATTCTTCTCTTTGTGAAACACCATGTAGTTTTCTCCCTAGGGTGTCACCGAAGCACCACCCTACCAGCACCATTGATGAAAAGAATGCATCTCTTGCTATTGTTATGCCATTCATCCCTGCAACTGAATACCTGAGATCACACTACCCGAGGCACAGTAACAATAATAATAGGGTCCACAGTCCTCTCACATAGCCTAAATAGTGTTTTGTACAAATTGTGTAATATTTCAATAGCAAAGTACCAACACACCAAAGAAATACATGTGTGTATATATCTAGGAAGAATATGTGGAAAGAATGGATGGCCTTGTGTAAACCCACAATGAAGTCCTCTTTTTCCAGATCCTGCTGATCCCATACCCTGATTGTAATGAGTGCTGCTTGCAAACATTTCCTGTATCTTACTTGATCTCCATCTCATTTCAGTCATGTGGTGGATGACAGCTGAACAGGCTGAGAGAGGTGAGTTGTCCACTCCTGTAATCAGCAGTCTGCTGCTTGGTGCAAAACGGTAAGATTAGAGATATCAACACGCTGAGAGTCACTCTCAGCGACAGGAATTTAAACCTTGTTCTCTAGTCTAGACTGAAGCGTGAAGGTATTTGTCCACTGAGAAGCATTTAACGTCTAGGGTTACACACAAACTGTGAGTGACAAACCTAAATCCCCATCTCTCTCTCGGCAGGTCAAAGCCTTTGTGACCCAGGATATTCCTCTTTAGTATCCTTTACCTTGGTGTATTGCTGTTGCTTTCTCTTACTTCTTAGTGTAAAACAGTTGCATGAAATGTCAAAAAATATTCCAGTTTTTGTCAAAAAATATTCCAGTTTTTTCCATCTGTGGACATCCTTGACCGCTGCTACTCCAGCCACAATCTGGTGATGAAGCATATCCCTGGGGCTGACCCTGAGCTTGTCCTCCTTAACCACTACCACAAAGAGCTGGATGTAAGTCTTCCTTTTGCACTATACCTCTATGCTATATGCTATTATTAGAAATAGGAGAATCATTGGGGCATCCGGGTAGTGTACTGGTGGATTCCCTGCCTATACCAACACGAGGGTCGCAGGTTCGCGCCCCCGTGTTACCTCCGGCTTGGTTAGGCGTCCATACAGGCACGATTGGCTGTGTCTGCGGGTGGGAAGCCTGATTGAGGGTATGTGTCTTGGTTCGCGGCTGCTCTAGTGCCTCCTCTGGTCCGTCTGGGCTGTTCGGGGTGGAAGGGAACTGGTGGGAATAGTATGATCATCCCACGTGCTACGTCGTGCCGGTGAACCTCCCCACTGTCAGGTGAAAAGAAGCGGCTGCTAACTGCACGTGTCGAAGGAAGCATGGTTATAGTCTCCGGCTCTCCCCAGATCGGTAGTGGGTGGAGCAGCGACCGGGGCAGTAGAGGTAAAATTGGCCACGTACAATTGAGGAGAAAATGGGGGGGAAATCTGAAAAAATATATATATAAGTAGGAGAATCATAGGGGAACCAGTGGAATTGTGAAACACCATGTTAAAGTCCCCTTGAAATGAACAGTAGGCTACGGTACTTTTACTTCCTGGAAGACAGAGTATCGTTCATGGTGACCTCCTTCTGCACTAGTATAGTAGGTGTAGATAGATTTCTAACCAATAAAACCATCACATTTTTGAACAATCCCACCCCCCGAGGCCCCTTCCATCAAATAAATTTGCCTTCCTCTCCTGGACTCATATTGCATTGATTGAGACTTTTGATTATGCCCCGCCCCCAATGAAATGCATCAAATCAAGGAAATAAATATGCCATTTCAGGGGGTCAGCATCCATTTTGCAACAGCTGTTTTTGCAGAGTGAATGTAACCTGGCTCTGTGTGTGTGACTCCTCCACAGCGGATAGCCTTGTCTGACATGAGCCGCTCTGAGATCAACGAGCTACTGGCCGAGCTGGGCTTCTACAAGAAGGCCCAGGCTGATGACGAGGTGCCAGAGGAGTTCCGCTTCTCCCCTGCCAAAGAGGCACCAGAGCCCCCAACCTCCTCCTCTCCTCCTGCAGAGGGCGCACAAGAGCCCCAGACCTCCTCCTCTCCTCCTGCAGAGGGCGCCTCCTCACCGCCCAACTCCGAGGCCCAGCGCTCTGACCTATAACTCTCCAGTGAAGAGAAAAGTAGAAATAACACAATACCACTATGCTTCATAGCTGCTCCATGACCAGTTGGCTGTTACAGCACATGACAGACATCCTTGTCATTTCAAAATCAGGCCAGCAGATCATGGATCAGCTGTTAGGGAGGGACAGAATCATCAGCAAAAGGCCTCCGAGGGTTAACACTCCGAATTTGCACATACATTTTTACTGCTGTTTGTCTGTTTTGTTTTAGCGAGGCTAACGACACAACAGGTCACTTGGTGAGTGCTCATATTACGCACCTTGCAGGACTGTGAATGCATGTCTTTTTTTAAATCCATCATGTGTCTTCAAAATCCTTTCCTCACTTCATCTCTCTGTGTCTGATGACTTCCTACCCACTGTGAAACTTAATGAAGCCCCAGGCTTTAAATCGCCAGACTGGCCTGGGGTTGATGCCACATGTTTCTGGTGGGTGGGACTTCACAGACAAGAGAGTTCAAGTAGAAGGGTTGTAAAAGAATAATAAAATATTTTAAAGAAACATTTTTTCATCTTTTTTTTTGTATAAAAAGCTGGTAACACATTTCAATAGCAGTGTCTCCCCTACCATTCTACAGGCCTGGCGGGCCCGCCAGTCCAACGGCGCCCCCGCCAGGCCAGAAATTATTATTATTTTTCCCTGCTCTCCCCAAAATCTCAATAAACCTTTATGGCATACTATTACTACTGGTGTTGACAGTAATAGAAGGTGCCAAATCATTCAAAACAATAAGCATTTTGCTTTTAGGAGCATTGCGCCAGCGTGCAGCGCAGTTCCAAAACGTTGCCTGGGAAACGCACATCCCATAATATAACTGTTCACATCGCATCACATAATAGTATGATGATACTTGGGATGCTGATGCGAACAGGTTAGCTAAAAGTTTAGCGTCGCCAGCGAGGGCCCCCACCGTTGCGGTCGGGGTACGTTTCAAAATCCCTCCAGGCCTGAAGATTTTTCTAGGGGAAACACTATAATATAATATAGTGACCCGTAACAGCCAACTGTATGGTCTTCATGTTAACTAGCGTTAGGTATTAATTTATGCATTATTTCATAGTTTAGGGTTAGTTAATGGTTAGGTAACGGTTAGTTAATCAACATTAACAAGCATTAACTAATGCTTATTAAGCATTAACTAACCATTAATTTTGTGACCCTTATTGTAAAGTTTTAGCAAAAATCTTAAATTCAGATATGAAGAAAACTCACACTTCACAGTACTTAAGAGAAATACTGGAGGGAATATTGGAGCCTGTCACTTTACTGTAGGTCCAGGATTCAGATCTCAGCCCTGCCCCTGTGTGGAGTCTGCATGTTCCCCTTGTGTTCGTACTTGTGTATTGCATGTTTCCTCCAGGTGCTCTGGTTTCCTTTCCTCCCACACTCCAAAGACATGCAAATCAGGCAGATTGGAGACAAAATTGCCCGTAGGTGTGAATGTGTTCACGTTGTAAGGACTGTCAACCTGTCTCAGTGTTTGCCTGCCTTCTGCCCAATGCATGCTGGGATAGGCTCCAGCCTATAAAATGAAATGAACAGCAGATCATCAAATTAGGTGCACCAGGTGTGATCATTCAAAGTAATACTCCCCAACAAATACTCATTTGTTGAACTGGTTTAATTATTAATTCACATTTAACTGTGAGGTGCACAGAAACATGAAATTAGAACAACGTGTTTAAGCTCATATGTACAGGATTCACTGCTTTGTGGAAGTTGGCAGCACTGGAATAATTCTCAAATAATTACTCTAAATCCACTAAAATAGAGCAGGAGAAAGAAAATAACTACATCAAAATCAGCTCTGAAAGCAACCATCATTTTAGAAATCTAGTCAAAAGGAACCTTAATTATACAAGTGGAATAAAACTCTGTCATACATTTTCCTTGGCTTCCTTAGGTTATAAAATATACATTAGCAATAAAGTATGTTCAGCCATTATTCAGGTTTACTTGTGAGTGACCGAGCTGAAAGCCGGCTTTCATTGGGCCCAAAAACTTGCGAAATGACCTACATTTTTTCCATAAAGCATTGTGCTGCTAGCTTGGTCTTATAGACTTCTTTTGAAACAAAACGTATAAAGCATAATGTACACACTAACAAAATAAAAACAATATATTCAAAAACTAAGCATAAATAATGAGCCCACTCAAACAGCCATGTGGGAGTGCGTCTGGCAGGGGTGAGGCTGCAATGTGGGGCGTGACGGGAGCGTCGGGTGATATCTTTTACACCCCGTTGTCAGTCACTCAGTATGAAATACCTAGCAACAATATACAGTAATGTAATGTCAAAAAAAAACACGTTAGAGTCTGGGACTAATATCCACTCATCCCAATTGTTTTTTTTAACCTGAATAATGCATGTGACATGATGTGAGAGTTAGATGATGATGATGTCACTCACAGAACAATGCAAACAATTCCGTGTTAAAATAAAATTATACAATATGTGTTTCAAATGCAACAACAAAAAACTGACCCTGCTTCTCAGTAGCACTGTAGCAAGCTTACTCAGACAATGTTCTTCCATTCATTTTAACTACAGAGAAAAAACTTCCCAGTGCTCCTGAATTAAATTAAATAGCATTATGCTAATTGATGACAACATGAGAATAATGAGAACTATTTAAAAGAATTCAAGTAAATATGTTTGAAAAAGCATGCAGATTCTGGTATTAAAAGAAAAAACAGTACCAGAGTGGAGACCGACAATGCAGAGACAGGCATCTATGGTATTGCATATATTTTTCTTCTTCAGTGGCATTACCAACAACTATGCTATCAAATCACAATAGTTACAAAAGTGTAGCAGAAAAAAAAACTAGTTAATTTAAACAGGAGAGTACTGTAATATATTTTCTCTTGTACATTTTTGGGGGGGTCTGACTATGCACCAGTAACAGAACTTGGAAAATGTAGAATATTACCAGGTATGAAAATGAGTTAAAATATATGTAAAATTTTTAAACTTAAGAAACTCTAATAAAAAAACTTTGGTGCTTTCTCACTGGAGAAAGTGGGACTTTGTATTAAGCGCGTGTGTCCACAGAACTGAATGAATCTAACACACCTTTGCGAACAAAGATAATCAGCAAAATGACACACACAAACACGCATACACTCACACACTATCCCCAACTGGTCCATCAGAGATGTGCAAATCTGTGACCCTGCTTCTCAAGAGTCAGGGTGTGGGGGTGCAGACTGGTTACTGCCCGGACACGCGGGACACGACTAGGCCAAGGCGTACGGGGGCACAGGTCAGAGGGGACAGGGCCGACCCATGGACATCTCGTGTCGGCGCAGGTGGTTGACCAGAGACTGTACGTAGGTGAAGACACATTTGGAGTCAGGCTTATTACCCATGATCATCATGTCCTCCACCTCCAGCAGGGGCATGCAGTTGGCATAGGTCCTGAGGGACAGGCATACAAGAGATAGGTCGTATGAGAGAGACAGAACTGGCAAGATGGATGAGGGTGAGAGATGGAGAGGAGGATATTCTCTTCACAGATTCCCAAACCTTCATACTACTTTCTCCTCCATCCATATTCCTCATCATTAACCAAACCAGCACAATGGGAATACTTGAAAATAACTAGTGTTAACACTCAGTCACACACTCCTGAACTGGCAAGCTCTAGTGCTGTTTGATAGATTTATGTACTTCATCTCATGTTGTCATTATACCTCGTTTCCTTTTTTGTCTATCTTGTTTAAGTACAGCACTGTGGGGCAAACATGTTAAAAGCACTCTATACTGTAAATAAACTTGACTCGACTAATGTGATGTATGCCAATATTTTTTTTTAGGAATGATGACTTCACCTGTGAGCCATGCAGAAAGTGACCACAGGGTGGCATTATCTCCATATAAACCCTGCAGCACTCAAGTAAAGGGACGGCCTGTTCAAACAAACTAGTGTCATGGGAGCCACTTACACAAAAGTTACCGGAATAGTGGATGAGTAAATCTCTCGCATGAGAAAATAAATGTCTAATAAACCCTTTTTCTTTTGTCATTGCAGATATTGAAGAGCGAGGTCATTCTACACCTCAGGAGCACAACTTTAAAAGGCTTTACAAGGCAAGTGCCTGAACACGGTTAAGCTCAGGTTAGATAAGTCAGTCGTGAAGAGACAACACATAGCTTTTCCGCTCCCTGCTTTGTTTCTCAATCCCTCTGTTTGAAACATTGTGATACAGCATTTCCTTTTAAAGTGTGGAACTGCAGATGAGGAGTGCTGATGCCTGGCTGTCTGCCTGGCCCATAGTCAAGCTATGGAGACATGCACGCGCACGTGCACACACACCTACACCATGTTTGGCTCTTCAGACCTCAGTAGCTTCAGATTGAGGTAGCAAACACTCAATCCAATGACAGCTGTATGGCTTTTTGTGCCACCAAGCTTTGGCATAAATCACATCAAGTAAAAACCTATATCAACCAGAGATGCTCACAAGCCATTTTTTGCAAGTCCAAGTCAAGTCTCAAGTCTTTGAGCGGCAAGTCCAAGTCAAGTCTCAAGTCTCTTATGGATGCACGTTCTATCATCTGCTGCATGCCATCCGGTCTACTTAGAACACTGCATAGCTAAAATGAAGGAACTCAAAGCATGTACTGTATTATCCTCACTCCTTTATCTATTAGCATACAGTATCAACAGTAGTTGACATTACTATTAGTAGACATTTTCTTAATACAAAAAATAAAATAAAAATACAGATTGTTCACAAGTCCCAAGTCAAAAGTCTTTTGAGGACAAGTCTCAAGTCACTGTGTGCGCAACTTAAGTGCGACTTGAGTCCAAGTCCCCATCTCTGATATCCAGTCACTTGCATCTGCAAGTACACACACACACACACACACACCCACCCACACACACACTCACACACACACACGGACACACACACACCCTATCCCATAAAGTCTCTCAGAACCAATGTGAGGTCCCTTGGTAGGCTTGCCCCTCTCTCACCATGAGTTCAACTTAGGCGGGGGTGCGACTCTAGGAGGAGTTTTTGGTTTTAACCAGGCCCTTCTGCACCAGGCCCCTGTAGAACTCCTGCAGGTACGTGTACACACACTTCCAATCTGGCTCACGCATCTTCACCATGTCGTCCACATCCAACAGCTGGGGACAGTCCGCTAGTTTCCTGCACCCGCGGCCGGGAGAGGGAGAAGGGGGGATGGGAGAGAGAGGGGGGGAAGACCGGGGAGAAGGAAGGGAGGAGAGGAGCAAGAGACAGGAAGGAAGATCGAAATGGAGAGAGAAACACAGTGGAGGAGGGACCAGAGTGAATAACAGATGGAGAGAGACAGAGGAAACGGGACAGAGATAGTGGACAGAGAGGGAGGAGGAAAAAATAGATAAAGCAGTGAGCAGCCAAATGAAAGGATTAAGGGTGAAAAGACAGAAGGAGAGAGAGAAGACACAAAAATACACAATACCATTACATTCTCTGTGTTGACAGGTATGTATATCCATGAGTTGACATGCTTCATGAACATCGATACGTACAGTATATGTGCCGCACACACACACTCACACACAAGACAAGACAAAAGGTCAAATGATGTCCATTTAGCCTTTTTGTTTGCTTTGTTGTTGTTTTTTTCTGTGCACTGAGACAGGAGACTTAAGACATGAGTAGAACACGGCTTGGTATTCTCACAAACAAATACAAGACGTGTTGAAAAAAACAACAAGGATCCTGCAAATACATAGAGATACAACCACAGAGTGACTCTACAGTGGAAAAACACACAGGTGCACGGGAAGGTGTGTGTCTGTGGGTGGGTGTGGTTTGTGTCAGGGGTTCCAGATTACAGCTAACTGGTAGAGGGGTGGGAGGTGCCCAGGGAAGTGAGTGATAGTGCAACACAAAGATGTAAGGATGGGGGGTGGGGGGGTGGGGGGTGGTGGTATGACAGTCCGGTGTTGATATTTTCCAGTGGCATCATCAGCATCGTCACAAGCCTACTATGAGCACGTGAACACGGCACACACAGGTGAAGTGGTGGTGGGGGGGATCACAAGTTGGAATGGTGTGACCACATTCAAGAGGGACGAGAGAGGAGGTAAAGAGAGATCAGGGGAGGAGAGGAGAGGGAGATTAGGGGTCAAAAGGAAGAGGGGGAAATGTCGGAGGTGCAGCCGAGTGCTCTTCCTTTTTGACCTGCTTGTTGTTTGGGTCTCTGGGTTTAGAGCAACGACCAGGCGGACGGGGGGGGTCACAGCGGTTACTCATAGCGGAGGACAGGTGGAGAGTGGCGTTTTAGAGGTGGAGGAATTAGTGCGGTAGGTAGGTAGGTAGTAGTAGTAGTAGTAACGGGTCGCTCAGCCTCGAGGTGACTTGGTTACAACCTGGGAGAGACAGGGAAAGTTCTCGAGGTGACTTGGTTACACCTGTGAGAGACAGGGAAGGTTAACACTCAGACACCGGCGGAGGACGCGACTGCGGCCACACGACTCCCACGTCTCATTGGTCCGTCCCCACGCTTCAGGCCACTCACCCTGACGAACGCAAGGTTGGGTTCATCTTTTCACCATTCAAGCAAAACTTTGATCTCCGCTCATATCTGCTACTGAGTAGACGCATGGTGAGCAGCAACTGAGGCTGACAGTAGATTTTTGTATACACAGCAATACTGAGCCTAAAGACGTCACTGAATGAGAGCTGAAGGTGGATTTCATAAAGGTCAAACAGATATAGTCCGAGAGCAATGAGAGAGAAGGATTGGATAAAAGCTACAATACGATGAAAGAGTAATGTGTTGTTTTTGGGCAGGGAGCAGCGCAAGAAAAATGTTTTGCTTGGATCGTTTGATTTTCATTTTGTGTTCACTGCGTGAGTACCTGGGCTGCAAGATATTATCTCTTTCTTCCAGCCTGAGAGGAAAGCTTAGCCTGCAGTAGCTTGCAGGATATTCTTGTGGTGGTTTCTTCATACATTTTCTCTGCCAAGCTTAACAAAACCCAGGTCCCCTGCAGTTGATGTGGTTTCTCCAATAGTGGAAATCAGATGGCTGAAGCTCTCGCTTGTAGTCAAAACTTACAACAAGTCAAAATTGATGTGGTCAGTGCACATGTATGTGGGACAAACCGGTTGTGTGTGTGTACTCACTCTGCAGTGCTGAAAGCCACCTCAAAGTTTTGCCTGCGGTTGCTGGGGCTCAGGGAGTTGTAGTCAAAGGCCTCAGGAAAGAAATTGTGAACCAGGGCACAAAACGCCATGCCATTGCTCCAACTGGATGAGAAATTCTGAATTTCCACATTCTGCGGGGGAAACAAAACAAAACAAACAGTTAGAGAGGCAGGGGGCAGTAATGACTAAGAGGAGGAAATATCCCAAAATAGGGAAATAACTAACTCATCTAATTTCTTGTGCTTGGGCCATCTTGCCTTAATTGTTAAGCAGGATGAGCTACAACAAGGTGGGCTCTGTGGCCCGTTAGCTCACCTCATATGAGCGGGTCTTGGCACGGCACCAGTCCAGCAGCATCTGCTTAATGGAGTTTGCGTTGGGCACACCAAAGCTGGTGGAGCGCTGGACCTTGTTTACCTTGGCGACTGCCTGATTCCCGGGGCTACAGAAAAAGCATACAGGGCTTTGTGTTAATATTTACATGCTTTAACATGTTCCTTTTCTTTCTTTGGTTGTGCGACATTTCTGTTTATCCTTACCCCCCACCCTCCTTCTCCAGCTTCTCGATCATGGCTTTGCGGGCCTGCATGGCGGAGGTCTTGGGCAGAGTCTGAGCCCTCATCAGCTCCTTGCGCTTCTCCGCCTGCTTTCGCTCCATGGCAGCCACACCGCCGCCGCCGGCGCGGGACGCCGAGTCGTCCTCGCGGTCGAACACACTGTGGCAGGGAGACGAACAGCCCAGTTCATTTGTGAAGCTGCCGGCATTTTCATTTAAGTGTCATTACCAGGCTGACGGTTCGCAACCCACCTGCCCACTTTCTTGCTCGTGCTGGAGGAGGAGGATGTGGAAGAGGAAGAGGTGTAGCTATACGATTTGGACTGGACTGTCCCTCCTGGAACACAGAAATAAACACTCGTATGAATGAGAGTGATGGTAAGACTGTAATGTCTAATACTAATAGTGATTTAAAGAAGAGGGCAATCAAGCCATGACTCACTGTCTGTTTTCTGCACATAACTGCTCTCCATCATTGTGCTGCGTGATGATCTGCTCCCATCATCTAAACACACACACGCATTTTTTTTGTAAATATTGTGACAGTGTCAGTTTTATGGCTGCTGGTGGCCTTAAGTGTGCATATATAATAACTAAGTTATTAGTATTTCGGCCTACCAGACTGGGCAAAGCGGTCTGTCTTGGTGACTTGGCTGAGGGTGGAGCCGTCTGCGGACTTCTCCACCTTCCTCATCACCACCTCTCCGGCGCCTGGGCGACCCTTCTGGGCGCGCTCCTCCCGCTGCTGCCGAACCTCCTGCAGGCGGGTCTCACGCTCCTTTTCTCTCTGGTCTACGATGGGAGGAGAGGAGGGAAATGTCACGATGACGTCAGTGGAAAAAGAGGAGGTGGACAATTGGCCCTAAACAAGCTGACAGCACCTCATCTTGACTGCCGCAAAGATGGATTAAACACAGCTTCCAAATTTGAGGCGATACATTTCAGGATTCTTTCCACGGTACCATAAAATTCCCCTGCACACACAAACGCACGCAGGTGGGGGGGAGGCGGACGGCCGAGCCAAAGCCGTCAAGTAATATGTAATGTGCAAACGTCACAGATCAAAGAGAGCAAACAGATCTGATCGTCCCCCGCGGAGAGCTGTGCCAAGTCCAACCCCACTGCTCCATCGGGTATATCACTTTTTCATTTACCTTGATGAGTTTTAATACAGGAAACAATGTTACTCTTACAGAGATCAATTCTTAAGCTCTACATTTAGCCTAATCTAAGATCTTGTGTCATATCCACAGAGGTTAGAGCAATACAAGGAAATGCAGAACACAGGTTTTTGTGTGCTGGGTGGCACTGAACCTTTACATATGTAGACTCATAGCTATTAGGACATTCAACCCTCAGCTCAGCACAACCAGACACTAGGTGGAACCATATGAGTGCTTGTCACACGACACACAAAAAACGTGACTGGGAGACATTTCAACAGCACTGATGCAACACGCTGAGGTGAGTGCAAGGTATTCAATCATGGAAATAAAAATCTAAATTCATGCATGTTAACGGAATTGTCAACATATCCTTCATCGTCCACCAAACGGGTTGCTCACAAGTACTTATGCTTTCTGCTAGAATTGTGCAGATGCGATGCAACAGGGTTCAAAGAGTGAAATAATTCCACTGGTTTGACGATGACAGGATGGTGCTAAAGACAAACGCAGGCACATACAAAGTGTTAATCCACACTGCACACCAACCTGTCCTACCTATTTCCTCTTGAGTACATCCCAGCATGACCTCTGGGGGCAGAATGAGTAGAAATAATGCAATTGGGGGATTTGGCAGGTTCATTTAGTCAGTGATATAAATTGCAGCAGAAAAGACAGAAAACGGCACTCCTAAGCATGGAAAAATAACATAAAAACCAAGCTTGATGAAGAATGAGTGTGTCTGAGAGCTTTTCAGGCTTGAGAGAAAGTAGTCATTAAATAGTGAGAGAGAAAACATGTAACTGTGGATACTAGAGTGATGGATAGAACATCGTTTATCCTGTTTGCGTCACTCTCACCTCTCTTTCTCTTACGCAGATCCCTCATTGCTGCCCGGATCATCTTCCTCTCCTCAAAGTCTTTTGACTCATCGAGCTGTTGAAGAAGAAGAAGAAGAAGAAAAACAAAACAAAAACAAAAACAAATGAGAGGTCAGGTCCCAGTGGCAGCAGGGCTCTATATTTATGGATGCAGTGCTGGGCAGTGACCTTTCCAAATATACTCTCACATAGCTGGCAAGATTGAGCTTTTACACACATACTCGCTGCATGACTGAAGTGGCTGCACTTGTCACATGGTGCGTTTAAATCTAAGGGATGTGGAAGAATTGCGAGGTGTGAAGTACCATTTTGTCCAGCAGCTCCTCATCCTCTATGGCAGCCAGCTGTTCAGCGGTCAGTTTTCCAGAGCGTTCGTCAGGTTTGGCCTGAGTGGTTCCAGAGCGTTCGTCAGGTTTGGCCTGAGTGGTTGTAGAGCTGGTGGGGATGGCTGGGGCGTGACACGCCACCTGGACAGATGGGCCAACTGAAAACATCGGCTCCGAGGCGACCACAGGCTCCGCCTCCATCTGTATGCACGCACGCGCACGCACGCACGCACACACACGCCATGAGCAACATCACACACGTGCAGAAGGAGGAAAGATCATTTGATTCATTACAGAGTGCACAGATGTGGAAGTTATTGTCTGTTTAACACATTTATGACCGTTGTTGGATTCGTGAGCATTGCTGACTGAGGGCTAATAATGATTGCATTTATATAACACTTTTCTAAGTATTCAAAGCACTTCACATGGGAGGGGAGGGGTGGTGGTGGTGGTGGTGGGGGGGGGGGGGGGGGGGGGGGTCATTTGGCTCCGTCACCACACATCAGCATCACAGTGGAGAGTAGAGGACTGAATGTGCCAATTAGACAATGAGGGATGATTAGGTGGTGATGATGGAAGGAAGGCCTGTGTGGGAATTGATCCAGGGCACCGAGGTTACACCCTCTCACGCAGAGTGCCGATGGGATCTTTAATGACCACAGAGAGTCAGGACCTCGTTTTAACGTCTCATCCGGAGGACGTTGCTCACTGTTTCTGCCCTGGGGCATTGGGGATGGGGAGATTATTCATGAGACCAGAGGGGAGAGCATCTCCTACTGGTCCTTAACACCATGGTCTCCCATCCAAGGACTAACCACTGTCAAACCTGCTTAGCTTCCCCAGTTATATCTCCAAGCCAAACAGCTGGAGGTCAGGCTCTCTGCAAGTAGTGAGAAACCATGTATCCCTGACCCATAGGAGACCAGGACAAACGAAGACAGGGGGAGATGGAAGGGAAGTGAGTCTGCCTACTGGAAAGCAATCTACAGCTGGGTTACAAAAGGCACTTTTCTTTTGCCACTTTTGGCCGTGCCAAAACCAAACCACGCTGCGCTGATCCTCCTTTCCCATACAAATGTTAACACAGCGAGCTGTGCCGAGCCGCGCTCGAGATGGACCTTCTCTGGCGTGTGGCCAAAGCGCACCCGACCCGCCTCCAAGTGGCCAGCGGTCACCTCTCGCCAACCGCGACCAACCAGTAACGACCCCCCTTCTTCCTCCACATCAAGCTTGTGATGCCAGCAGTTGCGAGACAACGAGACATTTATAAAAGCCTCTGTGTGTTCAGCTCTCAGTAGGGTATTTTGTAGATTTAGTTTAGTTTCCCTCCTGTCTTTCCATTTGTACTTTCACATGTCTACTTTATTTGACAGTTTCCTCCGGATCACTTTCGATCATATATCGGAGCCATGTTGTTAATAAAAATATTTCCTGCTGTTCATATAAAAAGCTTTCCATTGACAAACTAACCGAAAGCTTTTTTATTGTGAAGAACTTACAGGAAATTAAATGTTTAACCACCGTCTTTACAGCCGCAACTTTTTGATCACTAGTCACAGCCATGATGTATACAGCCCGCTGCTTTTTCGACAAGGGTGTCATCAGTCAAAGACACACCATCAAGCAGGTAGCCCCGTTTTAATGGAAATGCTCCCAGCTGCGGCAGATTGCACAGAGCTAAGCCAGGCCAGAGCCAAGCCAAGCCAGGCCAGGCCAGAGCCAAGCCAGGCCAGAGCCAAGCTAGGCCAGGCCAGAGCCAAGCCAGGCCAGGCCAGAGCCATGCCAGGCCAGGCCAGAGCCAAGCCAGGCCAGAGCCAAGCCAGAGCCAGGCCAGAGCCAAGCCAGGCCAGAGATCAGGCCAGGCCAGGCCAGAGCCAAACTAGGCCAGAGCCAAGCCAGGCCATCACATATTTATGGAAAAAGGGTATGAGGCTTGCTCAGATTTAGGAGATAGTGAACACAGCAAGATTTCCTTGAACCATAATATGCGTGATCATGTGACATTGGTGGTACTTATGTATATTCATATCTCAACACTCTTTTTTGACAATGATCTTTATCTTGTACCAAGACTGCCCACTCACCACCTCACATCATTCCCCACAGCCCCTCTGCCTTCCAGCCCTGCCTGTATGAGAGAGTGAGAGCAGGTTCCAGGGAAAGTCCCAGACAATTCTGCCTAGTCACAGTTAACTAAGTTCACAGGCTATGACTGACACACTGGGTGTCTAAATGGTAAAAAGCTTCCGAGAACCCAGAGTTACTCTGTGACAGGTAGGATACACACCACTATGGCTGTAAGACTGGAGTGCTGCATTACCAGGCATAAACTCTGAGGAAAAACATCCTTTCAGGGTACTGGAATGTATACCATGGAAGGAGCAGCGGTGCAAGGAGCAGTTAGCGCATGAGCAGAACGTAAGGAGGGAGAGTTGTGTTTACTGTACATCCACTGCTGGAGGGGATGTGGAGCATAAACATGACATTATAGTTCATTAAGATAGGCCTGGCTATCTACCCGTGTATTCTGAGTGACCATAAACCCTATAGAAAAGATAACACCTCTTAAAATGTCCATTATGCTGCTGAATGCCGGTGCCAGACTATGGGTTCTGGCTGGCTGTGGCTTCATTGTTTTTGTTGTAATCAAGTCCAGGTCCAGATATAGCTCAGACAGCTGGCCCGGTCCCCACCAACAATCTCCCTGCCCTCTGCTGTGAGGGCCCCAGCCAGGCCAGGTCCAACCAGGGAGGGACAATGTCCAGCACAGCCTGTGCTGTGTGAGCTGATCTAGGGTGGCCCCTGGTTTGAAAGCTTTCTGGACACAGAGTTCTGACCCATGGGATAGGTTGGACTGAGAGGCACTTGACCGCAGAGGAATGTTTTTGAACACAGCCAAACAAGGCCTCTAAAGTCAAGCAATGAGAGAATGTGAGCGGGGTGAGAGAGATCATTTCTAATACAATGGTCAGTTACATTTGGTGTGAAGAGTTGTGATTAAAGCCTCTATATTCTATTGATCAGAGTCAATAATATTGCATAGAAAATTTAGTTTTTGTTTTCTTTCCCTAAAAGGGAGGACTACAATCTCTCATTTCACATCACCATGGTAAGCTACAATGGGTTTATGAAATGGTTGATAAGGGAGAGCTATGCAAATCTGCACACACATGGGGGTTAAGGGTCAGATCAGGTCATTCCCCATGCATCATAGTCATCTGTCTGTGGAGATCAACTTAAAAAAGAAAACCATCATTTTGACTGTAGCTGTGGATTGGCAGACCCAGCTATCTCTGCAGGATTAGACTGGACTATGAACTCTGTCCAGTTGAATATAACTGAAGAAGAGAATGCCACAAATATCCCTCAAAATGTCATCAAAGTGCACACAATTACACCCACAAAAGGTATATTTGTTATTTGACTTCAAGGTACAGTATGGTGCAACACGGCTATTATGATATGTGCCAACTGTGTGTATGCCAATAATAAGAAATTCCACTTCGATCTACACTATAACAGGAACAAATGCATTTTTCTCTTATTAAAGAGTTGGAAGTATGAGCCTATGGCACAACCCTAACCTGTAAAAGTGGCTAGAAGTCTGTAACACTCACTGTTAACTATACTGTATGGCCAGGATTATATCTGTGTTCATGCTGATCAGTCTCAAAATACTGACAGTTTAAAATCATGTTTAGAACTTTCTCAGAAGGTGAGAGTTTGAGCAGGAGACCAAGGGGATGTCATAGTCGGGCTGTTTTTTCTCTGTTTTCCTACTCCCGGAACACAGTTTTCCTAAAGTACTGTAGTGGTCATAAAGTATATTATATCTCACAGAACAAAACACGGACACATTTTATACACACACTAGTGCTGCACAGGACAGCATCAGAATCCCATGGTATTAAAGGATTGGAATACCTCCGTGACAAATGGCAGTGAAGTCTCACGCATGAACACAATCTGGCAAAACTGAATGACAGCTGAGATGGTCAAGCTTTGTAAAAATGAAGGCAGTAATCTAAGCAGACCGCCAATCCACTGATATTGAGAACATTGGAACAACAACCGTTCCATTACTACAAAAAGCTTATCTGATTGAAAAGGGATCATGATCAGAACCTTAATGGTTATAGGAGAACAAAGCCATTAAGAGAGAGCTGTACCATGCTGTTGCTGCAAGGAATGTTTCCCATCAGAGAGGGAGCAGAGGAGGAGCGGAGTGTTGCAAAGGTGGGAGGGTGAGGGACAGGTACTGGTTCAGGCTTGGAATTCTGAGGTGTGTCCGTCCCATTGGATACAGACTCCGAGTCCTGGGGGCATGAATCAGGCTCTGGAGGTACGCTTAATGGAGTACCCAGGGGTGTGCTACACAGGATATACTGGGCTGCATGGGATGTAGTATCCTGGGTTGCACAGGATGGAGTATCTTGGGTTAGGCTGGATGGAGGATTGCTTCTGCATGGAATGGAAGGTGAGCTTTCAGGACTGGGCGCTACGTATATTGTAGGTTCAGGGAGTCCCATGACCTGGCACAGGGCCTCCACTTGCCTGACCAGCCTCTCCTGCTGAATCCTCAGCCTCAGGTTCTCCTGCTGCAGGCTGGCCAGGACCTTCGCCATAGGAGCCACCTGTGCTGCTGCCTCCTCCAGCCGGGCATCCACTCGCTTCCCAAAGGCCTGCAGGTCGCTGTGGATTTCCCCCACTGCACAGCGCAACGTTAGCTCAAAACCGCCTTCTGCAACCTGCGCCTCTTCCTCCTCCACCTGCTCCTGAGCAAGAAGATCTCCAATCACCTCCTCCAGGCCAGAGTCAGCACAAAGGCTATCTGGTGTGCCCAATGCCTCTGGAGCCTCCGAGGCTGGGAGGAAGTCCAGGTCCACCCCAGGCATGGCCAGGCCTGCACTCAATGTCACCAGTTGCTCTGAAATGTCAGTCCTTTTTCAAGGAAATACAAAGTCCCTCTTTTACAAATCCACACAGGTGTCCCTTAAAAGTTGTTATCTAAGAGCAGAGAAATCCTCAGGGTTTCCTCTCTGTCTGCCTGTTTACAGAGGTCCTCCAAAACAACACGCGTTCTTTATACCAACAGCAAATCTCCCCTCTTTAGCGGCCTACACGCTGACAGCCAATGAGCATGCAAGGAATCCCGTTTCCAAGGCAGCAGGAGACCCGGCCCCCCTTTTTTTTCTCTCAGGTGCCATGGACGTGTCTATTTATCACCAGCGCAGCCATTATTCCACTGAGCCAGTCAGGCCTGGGGGACTGAGGCGTAGGGGGCAGTACTAGTGGCAACAATTCAGAACGCCCCCTCCTCCTCCCTCTTTCAACTTTCCTTTTATTTAGAGCCCTTGTCCTTCACACCTCAATTGGCAAGCAACTAGGGCTTTGACGTGGCTCTGGGCCAAGTTATAGAGTTATATATTCTGTGCTTTACTCCTCTTATTTTCATTTTTTTAACAAAATGCAACCTCTGAGGCCTGATTGGGTCAGTTGAGTTGTATGAGTCTTGGTTCAGAAAGCAGACCTCCAGAGGGAAGGTCAGTCCAGGATTCGGGCAGTGGCAGAGCAGGCGTGGTGGGTGACCAGTGTGTGGTAAGGGAGAGCTGGGGCCCAGTTCTGCCAGGCTATGGGGAGGACAGCTCAGCCTTTATAGGATTTGTTTTGGGCTTACTGACATAGAACAGAGCAGTGATCCTTCCAGCTGCTGCTCATGTACATGCCTCAACTGCTTTGTGTGTCAAGTTGAATGCTCTCCAAGAGCACCGATACAGGTCCATGTCTTTAATGTGTGTGTGTGTACACACTGATACAGGTCCATGTCTTTAATGTGTGTGTGTACACTGATACAGGTCCATGTCTTTAATGTGTGTGTGTGTACACACTGATACAGGTCCATGTCTTTAATGTGTGTGTGTACACTGATACAGGTCCATGTCTTTAATGTGTGTGTGTACACTGATACAGGTCCATGTCTTTAATGCGTGTGTGTACACTGATACAGGTCCATGTCTTTAATGTGTGTGTGTGTGTGTGTGTGTGTACACTGATACAGGTCCATGTCTTTAATGCGTATGTGTACACTGATACAGGTCCATGTCTTTAGTGTGTGTGTGTGTGTGTGTGTGTGTGTGTGTGTGTGTGCACCGACACAGGTCCATGTCTTTAATGTGTGTGTGTACACACTGATACAGGTCCATGTCTTTAATGTGTGTGTGTGTACACACTGATACAGGTCCATGTCTTTAATGTGTGTGTGTGTACACTGATACAGGTCCATGTCTTTAATGTGTGTGTACACTGATACAGGTCCATGTCTTGAATGCGTGTGTGTACACTGATACAGGTCCATGTCTTTAATGTGTGTGTGTGTGTGTGTGTGTACACTGATACAGGTCCATGTCTTTAATGCGTGTGTGTACACTGATACAGGTCCATGTCTTTAATGTGTGTGTGTGTGTGTACACTGATACAGGTCCATGTCTTTAATGCGTGTGTGTACACTGATACAGGTCCATGTCTTTAGTGTGTGTGTGTGTGTGTGTGTGTGTGTGTGTGTGTGTGTGCACCGACACAGGTCCATGTCTTTAATGTGTGTGTGTACACACTGATACAGGTCCATGTCTTTAATGTGTGTGTGTACACACTGATACAGGTCCATGTCTTTAATGTGTGTGTGTGTACACTGATACAGGTCCATGTCTTTAATGTGTGTGTACACTGATACAGGTCCATGTCTTGAATGCGTGTGTGTACACTGATACAGGTCCATGTCTTTAGTGTGTGTGTACACTGATACAGGTCCATGTCTTTAATGTGTGTGTACACTGATACAGGTCCATGTCTTTAATGCATGTGTGTACACTGATACAGGTCCATGTCTTTAATGTGTGTGTGTGTACACTGATACAGGTCCATGTCTTTAATGTGTGTGTATGTTGCTCATACAGTAAGAAGTTCAAGTACATTTATCAACTGCTTACCAGGGCTATTTTGGCAGATTACAGCCGATGCAGATAACTCTAATGCTCATATATCTTTAAGTACTTTAAGGTTTTAAAGAGCACACACAAAAAGGTGCATATTCACTGTAACTTATTATCCTAATAGCCTACAGTCACTGGACATGGACAACCAGTATTCTAAGTTCTGAGTACTGAGGACTGGCATAACACAGCGTTCGGAATCTCTTGATCAACTTTCTCTCTCTCAGTAGAAAACTATGTGAAGGACACAGCTGGTAACTGAGGACAACAGTGGTCTTTCCTGGGATTTATTTGAGAGTAGAGCAGTTCCCAGAAAGAATCTGGCCTCTACAGAGAGTGGAGAGAACTGTGCCTGGCAGGTGGAAGTGGGTCAAACCCATTGACATATATAGTCTACTACTAGGCAATCGCGTTCGATTTCTAGGCTCGTCCGCCCTGCAGCTCATCGAGCTCGCCCTGCAGCTCATCGAGCTGGCCCTGCAGCTCGCATTATGCACTCGCCCGCCCTGCAGCTTGACCGCTGTACGGGCTCACTTGCTCTTATGACATCACTGATGATCACTGATGATGTCACAACTTTGCATCACTGATGACATCACAATTGCTTTTATGACATCACTGATGATGTCACAATGCCACGGCCGAGCCCGCCCTGCAGCTCGACCGCTGTGTGGGCTCACCTGCTCTTATGACATCACTGATGAATGACATCACTGATGTTGTCAGAACTTTGCGACACTATGATATCATCAGTGGGACTTTATGACATCACTGATGACATCATCAGTGATGTCACAATGCCTCCTTGTGTGTGTGTAGCGGGACAAAAATGAAAACAAACAGAGAAACATTGCCCACATGGTCCCTTTTATACTGTATATTATGTATAGTAGGGGTGGGAATCACCAGACGCTTCGGGCAGATACCCGCATGGCCGGCCAGGCCACCGGCCATCCAAATATCGATACAATATCGTCAGGCAAAATATTGCGATACTATGGTGTATCGATTTTTCCCCCCACCCCTAATATATAGATGGTCATACTACAAGAAGGACATGTCTTACCACACACAAGAGCGTGAAAAATTATGAAGAAAAAGATGATGGGGAAAGAGAGACATATAGACTAGAAAGTACACACACACACAAATTATGCAACACTTTGCCACATGCATGCAAGTCTATATTTATGATTATTAGGCTGGTTTCACACCGACGACCCACGCCTTGCCTTGCCTCAACCCACGCCTACGCCGAGCTGGGCGTGAACCTGTTACACGCTTTTGCGATCACACCGCACGCCTTTTGCACGCCGAACCTGGAGCCGAGTCACAAGCGCCTCTCCTCTCTCCCGACTGTATTTTTTCACGTGTTGTCCAGAATTGTCATGGGTAGCCTCTAGGTAAAATAAATCTGATATATTTAATGTTCTATTGATGCTGGATATGTATAACCAGGTCTGACTATAGTCGGACATTTTAGAGAGGTGATCTTGCAAGAATATGTGCTGGCACAACAACATTGTCCATCTTGCTTCTTCGGTCGCTATTCTCTCTCATGAAGATTTGTTTGCCGACAGGGAGAAAGCCCCACGTGATAGCCACCCGTCAATCTCTCTCTCGCTCTCTCTCTCTGCTCAATACTGTTGTAGAAACTCCATTTTATTTTGAAATTCAGTTGACTTTGCCAGTTCCCACGGATATTGTCGCGTTTTTCTTTCATGGCTTGACAGAAAAGCCTGCCTGCACGCGCCTTGTCGGCGTGAAAATAGAACTCTCGCCTATTCGATAAAATCGGCAAGGCACAGGCAAGGCGTGGGTACACGCAGGGTTCACGCTCAGGCGTCCGGTGTACACAGCCTCGTTGACTAAAACGGACGCCTATTAAAAAGCGTGGGTAAAGGCAAGGCATAGGCAAGGCTTGGGTCGCCGGTGTGAAACCAGCCTTAGGGTAGTCTACTAATGTTGTGGTGTGAATCAGACAGAAATGTGTCTCTTCCATCTCACACAAGTGACAATGCCTGTGGCTTTGGTGAACCCCCTGCTACTATTTACAAGTGTTTCTAAAAATACCGTAGTGCAGCTTCCTCCAGAGCCCAGCAATAAAGCAATGCAGAGACTTGGGTCAGGCACCACTCCAGACAAAAGCCAACAAGACAATGGGGGGAAAAATGCTCATAGGGAAGTTTAAATCTAGCTGGTGGTGATAAAACACCAGGGATAAGAGATGATGGTCCAGGCTTAATGGATTGTTTCACTGATAAAATCTACACAAGTTCATCCAAAACACAGAATCTCAGCCTCTCTCTCTCCAGTCTGCAGACTAGGCTTTAGTCTGTGACACATGTGAACTGGTTGGGTAACCAGCGCGTGTCAGTGATCAGCGGTATGTTAACAATGGGGTGCTTATCCCTCTACGTTAAAGTGAGGCTGGAGATGACAATCCGTCACTGACTGTGGGCCCGAGTCCATGTTCACACACAGCGCCTTACCAATGTGACCCAGGGCTCTGCAGTACTCTCTATCCCTACAGGAAAGAGACTGACTGTCCTCCTGTCAGCACCCTGGATATAAACGAAAGAGACTGACTGTCCTGTCATCACCCTGGATATAAAGGAAAGAGACTGACTGTCCTGTCATCACCCTGGATATAAACGAAAGAGACTGACTGTCCTGTCGTCACCCTGGATATAAAGCCATGGTGTGATTTATATTTGTGTCCAAGGCCCGGGAAGCAGTCAGCTTGGGTGGACAGATGAGCAGGGACAGCTGTGAGGACTTGGACCAGAGCAGCCTGCCTCACCTGGCTGTAACATACTCTTATCATTGGGCTGAAACTCTACCAGCATTTTGACCATGCCATTCAATTAATCCATTGTTCTCTCTCACTCTCCATGATGAATTTCCCCATGGGGATAAATAAAGGATAACTTAACTTAATCTCCTAGTTGCTCCTTTTGCTCTATTTCCAACATTTATCCAATTTAATCTTTCTCTCTCCATTGATTCTGAAATGCTGATGCTGTAAGCATCCCCAGTATTTTTTATAGGCATAATAAAAAAAAAAAAAATCTCCTTACGGGAATAGTAGAGGTTTTGAATGCTGACGACAGACCCCCGAGGAGAAGCCTAGGCCACCCAACTAGATCAGAGATCCAGACAGGAACTTCCGTAGTCAGTAAACAAACAGCAATAATAACGAGAAGATCTCATTAAAACACACTGTGTAGTGCTTTCACATCAGCACAATATCCTCACTATAAAGAACATGTAAATGTCAAGGAGTACCGAGAATGTATTCCACAATGTACACCCCCCCACACACCACCAGACACGTCAACCTCTGCACCACCCTCTCACACAACCTTGAACTTGAACTGAACCCTGCGTCAGTCCCCTGGTTGATGCTAACCAACAATGTCTGCTAGTATTTTCACACTCATTAGCTTAAAGTCACTTCCATATTTGCCTGGTAAAACTTGAGCAAGCCTGTCGGATCAGCTGCAAGATCAGCCCTGTTGATTTTACACAAGGCAAGAGAGAGAGACGTCAACAGGCATGAACTACCTATTGTCAAAGCCCCACAGTTGATCATGAAGGCATTCATATTAAGCTTATACAATTTATAGATTAACCATCTATGCGTTACCTGCTAACACAGCCAAGCGATGTAAGCATGCAGTCATGCATAAGTCTACTGCACTTTGCAGCTTACGTTAAGGTCTGTGGATCAACCCTCATCTCCAACAGCTATTAATAACAGTGTAATAATAACAATTTATGGCTTAAGTAATGGCCGGTAACTGATACATGTAGCATGCCATACCATGCTGATGGATCGGTATGAGAAACAGGGAGAGTTCCTGGCAGGAGAAGAAACAATAATTCCCTAAAATCACCAAAGAAAACACCAATTAAATGATTGCACTCAAAAGTCATATCTTGTTTTTTGGTACAGAATTTGACAAGCACAACCTGCTTTGGAATATCAGACACAAACATTCCACAAAGACGTTACCTGCATGTAGTTATGGTAATAACGCTTACATGTAGCTCCGTCAGACATACATACCTGGGTATTCTTTGTATGAGAGACAGACTCTACCGTTGCATCTGAGTTTCTATCTGCCTGTGTGTCTGTGTGTCTCAATGGCCTAACTGATGGAGGCAGTCTCAGCCCAACACCTTAAATCCACCCTACAGCCTCTTGGAGCCTCTTCCCAGTCCTAACGAACCAGTGCCCTGATCCCATAAGCAGATTACTGCTGCGCTGCCTGGGTACAGGGGGTGGAATACACAACCATTAAAGACTAAAACACCACAGCACTTCTCTGCTCTCCGGCCTCCACTCAATTCCTCATTCTCCATTCACCAGGAGGCTTCCTTTCAAGGAGGATGGAGATGGATAAGGAATGAAGCAAAGGGCAAGTTCTGTTCTTCACAACACGAGAGGTCACTGCGGGGATGGAGGGGGGGGGGGGGGTGGTTTATACTCCCTAGTCTACTCCTGCAGCTTAAGCCACCTGACAGGGAGAGATCACCAACCATCACTATCCATCAGCAACATCTGAGCCTGAGCGCTCTCTTGGCCAATCAGAGGGCACAAAGCCAGGTCGACAGTTGCAGCTCCTCGTTTCAGAGCCCCAAGAAAAGACGTGATGATGAACTTGTGTCAACAAGTGGTTTAAACTTTAAAGGCTAAGGCATTAGGTGGGCGTGGAGCTGGAGAGTAATTGGTGTGGATGAGGACAGACAGGTGTGATCTAGGAAAGAGTTCTCAGCGGGGCAAAGGCCTATAGAGACAAAACAAGGAATGCCCGGAGCACCTCCCTCTCTCTCTCGCTCTGTCTTTTTCACATACCCTACAAGGACAGATGTGACTGGCTACCCACTCTGTGTTTGATAAACACTGTTCTTCCCTGTTCACTCTCTATGTCCCGGCTCACTCGCTTTTCGGGCCTTTATAGGCGGTGATTTATGTGACAATGAGACAGCTAAAATACAATGGAATTCAATTGAGTCAGTTGGAAATTAGTAGATGAAAGCGAGACATAAATCGTTTAACTGGAAGACACTGAGGAGGACCTATATTTAACTTCTGCTTGTCAAGATCTGTCATGATTCTGGAGAGCCGGAGAACTAGGGATGTTCGATATTGGCTTTTTTACCGATATCCGATATCCGATAATGTCCAACTCTTAATTTCCGATACCGATATCAACCGATATCAACCGATACCGATATAAGCGGGCTTTTTTTCCACCAAAATTTCACGTAACAAGTTACATAATGTAGCTTAATGTAGCTGAAGAGTTTAATATATAATATGCATGTTGTGTTAAAGTTGTAAGTGTTAGAGAAGCGAGCTTGTGACCAGAAGGTCGTCGGTTCAATCCCTGGGACCGGCAGGATAAATCTGGGTGGGGAAAGTGAAAAGGCAGCGCTTGCCCCTCCCTCATTACCACCACTGAGGTGCCCTTGAGCAAGGCCCTTAACCCCAACCGCTCCAGTGGAGCTGCTCAGTGGCCAACAGATCAGACTGTGGTTGTACTGGTCAGCTTCCAGGTATGAATGTGTGTGTGAATGTGAACAGGGCACTCCTGAAAAAGAGAGCATTGCTCTCAGTGAGACTCCCCCTGTATTAAAAAAATAATAATAAATAAATAAATATCGGCATGAAAACCGATATCGATATTTTCCGATATCGATTTTTTTATGCTAATATCTGCCGATAATATCGGTAGGCCGATAATATCGGACATCCCTACGGAGAACTGTACAAAGCCATCCTCAAAGCCAAGAAAGTACCTTGAATGAAGATCCCGAGGAGAGGCTGGATGAGGAGAGCTTGAATGGTGTCGCTCTCAGGCCGAGGGTCAACTCTGATGTAGACAGAGAGAAAAAAACACAGGCTTACACGGATTTGAAATATGACATATTGTTTAGAACACTGTACATTTAGGGAGACAGCCTGTGGTCTCATGGTGAATAGAAACAAACCCCCAGAAGCCGAAGGAACCTCCTGGCGCCTACATGCATCTGTACAGTTGAGTGTATGGCCGCACAGAGTGTTGGTGGCAGCCATTAATCATTTACGTAAGCTGCCATACTGTCCTAAACAACAGGGTCTCATGTCTATTGAGAGAGGAGAGAAAATGTACATGACGCCATCTTTAATATAAACACTCATGTACATCTGCCTCCAAGAGCACACACATGCAGCTTTTTGTGAGCGGTCGTCAGCCACCCCACGATGCAGACTAGGTGTGATGCAGACTAGTGCAGCATACTGTGAGATGTGGGATGCTTTTGAGGGAAAGCGAGACACTATCCAAGTCTGCCTTCTTCAGTCAGATGGAGAGAGGCAGCTTCCCCAAAAAAGGAGCCCAAAACCATTAAAGCAAATTGGAGCTTAAAAGCATCCATGTGCCCTCTTGAAGAAGCCCAGTGGAGCTGTCAGCATGTGTGTCTGGAGGGGTTGTCGTAAGAGGTGAGGAGGCTGCGCTCGTACAGGAACGGCCCGGCTCTTAAATAAACTGTTTGGGTTGGAGGTCCCGCTTGCTGGGAAGCGCTGAAATCCAAGACGCCTTGTTTACAGCAGCTGTAGCGGCGCTGCTTCTGAAACTAATTGAGATTCACACGCTTGGAGAAACACACGGTTGTAGACAGGCTAGATCCTCTGACACACCCATCTTGGGATTACACTCAAATGTTTTACATAATTTCAGCACCGTAATTTGTGGATTCTTCCATTTTACGGAATGTGATGTAATAAAAATCTTGCCAGTACTGTATGTACAATGTGAATTAAAGGAGCATTGTGTTTTATGAGATTGGTCAACAATACAACGCTGTGATATTTAGCTGCCCACAGTCTCTCATCATCCCCCGCATTCACAGGTGAAGCGACATGGATGATTCTGGGTGCCATGTTCTCGTCTCTTAACAGCTAAATTGACAATTTAGATGAACAAAAAAAAACTTTGCGTTTGTTTAAGGGCATGCTTTAATGAATGAGGTAAGTGTGTGTGTATGAATGAGGTAAGTGTGCGTCTGTGTGTGTGTGTGTGTGGTGAGACAAAAACAGAGAGAGACAGACCGCAATGTCTACAGCACGAGGCACACAAACCCGTGTATTGTGTACACTACCAGGCCCGTTCCAAAGCACTGTCATACAGCAGCAGTATTATTCACTCTTGCCCGAGACAGTCATTTGTTGTGTCCTTTGTCCTGATGTACTCTGTGTTGTCAACTGCTGACCTCATCCTACTCCACAACAAATACCCATTACAACAACCACACTGTTTCAGATTTAGCCCAAACCTCTATTCCCACTCATCCATGTCCTTTGCTCGCTCAGCCTGGCCTGGCCTAGCCTGACAGAACCTCTTGTCATCATCCCACACAATCGTGACAGATCCCATGCTGTCTGCCGTCTCCCACATCAACTAGGATTCCAGCGTGCTCTAAAGGTTGACATTAGCAGAGAAAAGGCGTAGCTGGATGAATATTTATACCCCTGCTTATACGCTGAGTACAGCGTACTCCATACATGGCCACAGTGGACACTGAGCAGGAGGTCTTGAAGTTATAGCTGTTTAATTTTCATCCAAGGCAGGCTGCATGAGGCCAGTATGCCCCCCTTGTCTGCAAGAGTCAGGGTGTTCAGTTGACAGGCAAAGTGTACCTGGTTATCTGTGTGTTAATCAAGCCACAGCACGACTACATCACCTCGACTCTGAAGTGCTAATGTTAGGTTGATGCTCCTACCTGCTCTCTGACCCAGCGCATTGCTGTTGATGCGTGGGGCCATGTTGTTGATAGGGGCCCTGTTGTTGATGGGCACAATGTTGCCCCTAGAGGAGGACGTCGAGGAGGTGGTGGTGGTGCGGCCATCCTTGATCTCGATGGTGAGGAAAGTCTTCATGTCCGGGTCTGCTTCTCCCTGGGTGACCTGCTGTCCAGCTGCACTCCCTGGGGTCCTGTCCTCCTTTGAGTTGACAGAGGCATGCACACACTTTTCAGCTGGATGCCTTGTCCCACCCATGGAGTTCTGGGATTGGCTAGCTGAAGACAGAGGTTTGTTGGCCACACCCCTTGGCTGAGGTGTGTGGGTTGTGCTTCCTACGATGGAGGAGGCTGAGGAGGCGAGGGAGGCGGAGCCCACACGTGGCCTTGCTGGCCCGTCTCCAGAGGTACTGAAGGATGCTGCTGAGCGGCCAAACAACTCAGTAGCTCTGGAAAGATTTGGCTGGGCACCGATGCCGGAGGTGGTCCCATTCCTTAGAGAGCCCTTCTTCAGGGCCGGGACATTTGGGCTGGCCTCTGTGAACTTTCGCATCCGGTCCCGCACGGAGTTGGTGCGGTTGAATGGTTCCAACACAATCTCTTTCTTCTCAGGTGCTGCAAAGTAGAGACGTATCATAAATCAACATAAATCTCTTCTATTTGTCAGACTGAATTCAGCACACTTGAAGCATCCATCATCATGACTGTCTCCTCCTTCAACTCAAAAGCCCTCTACAAATCCCTCTCCTCTCTTACCCTCTTCTCTGTGCTTTGTTCCAGCCCCTTTATTTTGCTTGACTTCACCTCCCCCATCGGCCCATCTTTCAGTTCTAATTCTATGGACTTATGAGGACATGTTTCTCTCTTCTTCTTTTTTTTTTTGACATTCACTGATGCTTAATACTTTTAGAACATGTGCACAAAGCTCATGCCTTGACACAGGACTGTGAAGAGTGAGAAGGGATAAAGAAAGAATGAGGGGGAAAAGCCTACTAGAAATGGAAAAGTGCTAGTGATTAGAGGAGAAGATGTTCCCTGAGGTCGCCCTCACAAAGAAAAAAGATGAGTTGCTTAGTAACAAAACCACAGTTTACAGTACACGGGACAGAGAGAAGAGCACTGTCTGATGTCTGTCACTGTCTGAGAGAAAAAGAGAGAGAGAAAATGGTGTAGAGTATAATGTGCAGTCTACTCTACCCTGAACACCCCCCCCCCCCCCCCCTCTATCCTGTGATTGGCCCTATACGGTCACGCAAGCCCTTTAACTGGGAGAGCTCCACATGGACGGCATTAAGCAGTTAAAGAGGGGAGTCTGACTTCATATTGGAGGAGAAGCTGTAACTCAGTAGGAGTACGGTACTACTAAGGGCCTACAGACTATGAATCATCCGGTGAGCTATTATCACACTCTGAAGTTGCACTAATGAAGATGGGTCTATATTTGTACTAGCTGCTTACCAGGATCCTTTGCCTTATTGCTGTGGAGAGCGAGGGGCAGATCTCTGTTTACTGTGACCTAAGAAAGACAGACAGAAAGAACAAAATGACAGGACAATCAATAAGTATCGTCTTCTGTGTGATCAAAGCAGCGAGTAGGTGACACTAATAGCTAGGCAATGTACACCAGATGCGTTATGGCTGCGTTGCGGATCGGGCAAAACTGCCGAACGACTCTTGCCCAGGTTAATGGATGGGCGATACATGCGGTACGAAAAAATTACGCATCTGTTGTATTTTTGTTGGATCCTGCATACGTCTGACAGATTACATGAGTGTGGGTCTGTTCGCAGCCGTACCAGAGCCGTACCGCATCTGTTCCGGAGGCGGTGTACATTAGCCCTAAGGGTTGACATGCTATACTGAACATCTCCAGGTTCAACGGCGCAGCAATGCCCATTCATAACATAAGGGGCTGGAGTGGGCATAAAGGACGTGGATGGCTGTGGTGACATCTACGCACACATAGAGAACACAGGGAAACGTAAGTGCAGCACACGGGCAATGTTTTCATTACGTAACGCTCGTGTTTGGAGTGAAGCATTGGGCCTCTGTTCTTTTATTGGCAGAGGGGCCATGATGGCCCCAGTGTGTTTACATTACTCTCAGCAGACTGAGCATCAGCATACACTGCAGGGAACAATAAAAGTAGTGCGGGGGCCTGCTCGGCTAAACACATTTACAGGAGCGACACTGCGGCGGCGTCACGGTGACCTGCGTTGCCGAGATGAGCACATGGCAGTGAACAGCGGCGAGCCAGCGCACGCCACCTTCCCATGTGTCTGAGTGAGCTGGGTGCCGTGAGGCGAAGAGACACAGAGCCTCTGCTCGACACGGACGGTGTCTATCCCTCTCTGACAGTACAGAGCCTCTGCTCGCTGACGGTGTCTATCCCTCTCTGACAGCGGGTGAGGCTTACACAGCTGTGAGGTGAAGCAGAGCCGACCCAGCGCAGTACAACAAAGAGTCTGGCCACAGCGGCGAGGTGCAGTTTGTTTGTGTAGCCAAGTAACCAAAGTTAAACAGGGACTAACACAGGTTCCGTGTGATGTGTTTATAGATGCCAGTGGGACCAGGGTGTCACTGAAGAATGGGGTGTCGAGATGTTTCTCGTCAGGGAGAAGGAATGGAGAGGGGGGAAAGGGGAAGCTTGGACTGCACGTGCATATGATGGGTGCTATGTGGCTCAACACCCCACTCTAGTGGTGCAGTTACAGATATTGTACAGCGTTGTGGTTATGCAGCTGACTCAAACTACATTACTGACCATAGACCGTGTGATTTTTCCAGACTAAAACTTGACAGATTTTTGAGAGGTATGCATCTAATATAAGGAAAGCATACTCCACCTTTTGTTCCAGGATGTCAGCCTTCCCCTTGGCACTGCCATTGAGCAGGCCGTTTTCGGAGCCTGGATCTCTCCTGGATAAAACGGCCCCGTCAGGCTGCGTCTCGTCGGAGATGCTGGTGGAGCAAACCTGGCTGGATTGAGGCTGGAGGCTGACTGGAGGCTGGTTGTTCTCAGCTTCTGAGTCTAGGCTGGAAGTGGAGCCACTCATGGCCACCTCCACCTCCTCCGCTTGACCCCTTCCCTCAGAGGACATACTCACACTCTGGTCAGATGTCTCAGAGTCCAATCGTTTCCTCAACAGCAGACCGGCGCTGTCTGATGTCCCGGAGCCCAAGCGGGGTCTGGGCCCTGCACAGGACTCTGAGACATCAGAGTCCAGTCTCTGTCTGGCACAGGACTGGGAGCTGACGCTTCGCTCTGAAGCCCCGGAGTCCAGCCGACTGCGCTGGGAGGAATTCTGGCTCTTGTCTGAGCCTCCAGAGTCCAGTCTGGCCCGGAAGGCAGAGCCCTGGCTCCGCTCTGAGGCCCCGGAGTCCAGATGGGCGCTGGAAAGCACAGAGGTCAGGCTGCGGTCTGAAGCGGTGGAGTCGGACCTTTGACGGTGAGACAGGACTAGGTCAGGCTCTGTGCTCATAACTTCTCGCTGAGGCCGGGTCAGTAGAGGTCCCGAGCCGTCATCCTTCACCAGGTGGTCAAGAACTAACACCATGCCTGAGTTGGAGCCTGCGGCAGGAAACACAATGGTAAGATAAGCGATGTGCTGTAGTATACTTGTGGCTTATAGTATCTCATTTAACAAAAAATGATATTCATGGGCTCCCGTGCTTTCTATCATTCATTTTCATCAGTACTAAACAACAACGGGCTTATGTGAGCAAAGGAAGCAGTAGACGGTGAAGTTTGAGAGCTGATGAAATGCTTCCACAGGCCCTGGGCCCCTGGAGACGAGAGTATCAGTAGGGATCACAGAGGAGGCACGTGGAGACAAGAGGGGATGTAGGCATTTCCTCCAGACTGGCCTCGGTGCCTCTGAGCAAGATTTGTGAGTTTGTGGATGTGCGTAAGGGAGAAGGAAAGGGCACCAATGGAAGAGATGGAGCATGCAGCAAAGCCATAGGTGGTAAGCCAGTACAGGAAGTCTTGGAGGAAGTGGGGGTGAAATAGAGACTACAACAAGTACTTCCCCCTCCCTCCTTGTGTCTAAAGCTCCTTCATTCCTCCTTCTCCCCTCAGGAAACCACACTCCAAACAACACAGCAGTGCCCACATCCCCCGCCCCCCACCACTCTCACACCCCATGGTGCTTTTAGAGATGAAATATCTGAGGTTGCGTACATACCGCACATAAGCAAAGTGCAGAAAAGCCCGTAGGTATCATGTTGCAACATCCTACGTTACATGCACACACACCATTGTGCGAAAGCACTTCTGTGTGACCTGTGATTGCACCAACTCTACAACCAAATGGGGTTCACAAAGAATGCACGCCTGTCATTTACAAACCAAATCCAGGGAGGAAAATTCCACTCTGGCCGGAGGCAGCCACAACGATCTCTCTCAACTCTGTAAGACAGGGTCAACTGTGGCCATTCACTGCTTCATGTAAAGCTGTGGGATTGGTTGTCAATATTGTGTAAAAGATGCTTACTTCAATGTCCACAATCAACTCAGAAAACAAAAACATGTCTGCTCATGGTTGTTCATAGACTAGATGGACTAGATGTAATGCGGTCTGACAAGGAGATGTGATTATTATGATTATGTGCTATTCTCACATCGAACAATATGAATGGACCACTTAAGAAGCAGAGAATATATCTAGTGACTCAATCCAAGTCCATTTACTGGTCAACTGTAGTTCAAGCGAGAGCCCAAAATCACTGCATCTCCTATAAACGCATTGTTCATGTTGTTAGCATTGGAACACTGTCATGGCCATTGTGTAGCAATTTCTGGGAAAATCCCTGCTGCTATTGGATAATGAGAGACTTGCTTTTCCGTCTAAAATTACGACACAAGTAGCCTGCACTTGTGCACTCTTCCACCACTCAATATATAGCGCACACAAAAGCTCTTCTCACTGTGTGAAGTTGAGCAAGTCTACCTCCACTGGGAACTTGAGAGACACATTCCAGCGAGAGACTCTGCAAACAGGTCATTTCCTAAATCACAGTCTTGACAGTTACGCTTTGCACTATATTACAGTATGGATGGACAAATGGTCATTGAGGTGAAGATGGCAAATATGAGCTTTTTGTTTGAGAGGTAAGACGTATGGGTTTCATGGTCCAAGAACCCACCAATCTTCTAATTTTATCTTTCTTTCTGTTGAAAAGACAACCATCCCTTCAAGAACCACTGGTCCACCCCGCCTATCCTGTCCTTTCCCAAACCACTCAGACTTCCTGTGTCTTTGTTTATCGGAGTCCACTTCAAAAGGCTCTGTGCGTGCTAAAACTAATTTGCTCTTCCAAGGTGGGCTTTAGCTCTGTTGGCCCGAGCTTCACCCTAGCCCAAATTGTAAGGCAGGGATGAAGCATGAGTTTCTCAGCCACGTCAAGCAGGCCGGTTCTGTTCTGGCATCAGCTTTATATAGTAGCAGAGGTGTGGCTGTGGGTTTCCCTCAGTTGCTTCCCATAACCCGAATATCAAGCCGTTCATGAGAAGGATACTGAGAGCCAAGTCCAGAGTAGACCGGGCCACACAGAATGACATTATAAAGGCCACCAGCCTCGGGTCAAGTTCAGGTCAGCCAGAGCCGGGTTCAAATCAAAAGAAGGAAAGACTTTCATCTTGAACCACTGATGATCAAAATAGGATTGGGTGTGGTATTTGTCACGGGTTGTTGTGCAATTAATACTTTGAGCCGGGAGGAGTTTAATTAAGACAAGCCATAACTCATTTTTTATAAAGAGAATGATGACGCATTGACAATGCATTTTGCCTGTTTACAAGCTGTTAAATCTTCATCTCAGCAAGTGTGAACAAGTCCCGAGGATCCAAGTGAACGAAGCACATGCATTCCCTCCTCAACCCAAGCGTTCACACCGTCATATTTATAGTTGAGCTACCAGAGCAGTTAATGAAATGACTTCACACATAAAAAAAACTTTAAAAAAGCCAATAGCTGCAAGCGTCTCTCAACAGTTAATAAAGTTAGTTGAAGGAGCTTAAAGAGCTTGAACCAATATGACCTCATGACCGCAACCTCAGGAGAATGACTCCTTTGGCTGCCTATTTTAACAAGCAGGCCAGAGGAAATTGCATCAGGAGGCACATGTGTGTAGTGGAAGGTACACGCAACAGAGCTGGTCAGTGTAGGCTTTGACTTCTAAGTGTCTGCCCAAGCTTGACCTTTAGGTGAGGGCTTACAGTACACACATGCGTTTGTATTTCAGCACAATGACCCAAACAGTGTGGCGTGACTCAACCAGAGGGACTGCAGTGTGAGTCTTCATGTGTTGGTCTGCTTACGTAGTGTGCAGGTAATAATTATGTACTGTGTAGCTATTCCAAAGACGGAATAACTGGCCACTAATATGAAAGGCCGTTTTGGTGATGCACGGCTGGTAGGCTACTCACCTGTCCTGTGCAGCTCTCTGCCTTGTTGTGTCTGTTGGCTGCGCAACTCCCGGATCTGGGATCTGATTCGCTCCCGCTCACCGAGACTCTCCCGCTCTGTCTCCTGTTGAAACAAGACATGTTCAGTGTATTTCAGTAGCGTCTCAAAGGCACCGAGGCTAGGACTTGGTGGCTCACATAGTACCAAAATGGCTTATGGCTAATGTCCACCAGCTCCGGAACAGATGCGGTACGGCGTACAGATCCGGTGAAACTGCCGGAACAGACTCTCGCCCATGTTAATAGATGGGCAATACATGCTGTAAGGTTCGAATCCGAGCCGTGGCCTTTTGTCCCATGTCATCCCTCCTCTCTCCCTACCTTTCCTGTCTACCTAATTTCCTATCCAATAAAGGCAAAAGTCCCCCACAGCCCTGCCAAAAAAAAGGCACAAAGGCTTGAATTTCTTAGGTCACAATGTCCCCAGCCATTTCATAAGGAGCGCAGCCAGTCACTGCCAACCCATCCTTCACAAGTAGTGATCATAAGCACAGTGAGTTTCACCATCATCTGTTCGGGGTTAACTAGAAGTCACAACAGCCTTGTGTTGGGGGTCAACGTCAAATGCTCCTCAAAGAGAGTCGGCCATGATGAGAGACCTACATGGCCAGATGAGAGAGCAAAAGTTAATTTCTCCCCATTCTTCAGCCCTGACAGACACACGCCAAGAGTACCAAGGGAACCAACATGTACATTCAATGCATGGTCTTGGTCTTGCTGAGATGTACCAGCTGATTTGGGTTCTCCTAGTCTTTCAGCTTACCTGGAGTCTGACCTCAGCACAAAATGCAGCGCTCAGTCGTGCAAAAGTGTAGCAGTCTGGCCCTAATCTGCACTGATAGAGGAAGGTCCCAGCAGGAGGGAGATCTCGAAGGAGAGGCAGCAGCATTTTGGCATATGGAGAGGAAACAGGAGAGCTGGGGAGGGGAAGATGTAGATGCCAGCACTACTGTTGGGCCTCTGGTGCCTGACCTTGAGCTCCTCCTCAGCTGCACAAACACTCGGCTTCTCCAAGCATGTGTGTGTGTGTGCGCGCGGCGTGCACGCACGCACACACACACACACACACACACACACACACACACACACACACACACACTTTTGTCTTTTACTCACGCTCCCACATATTCGTAATCCACAAAGCTCCAAGGCCTCACAAACCTTTCTATTATGGGGCATTTTCATTTGCAAGCTATGAAAATGATTTGTCTGGAGGCTCAGACAGTACGGATCGTTATTTATCTCATGTGAAATTAAATTACCTAACCCGACTCCAGCACAGTCCATAATGTACTTAAAAACCATTAGGTATTTGGCAAGACACATCAAGAGTAAGAATAGTCAAACCAAAAGTATAGGCTGGGCCTTGGCTTGATTCTGGAAAAATATACAAGTCATGAGCTTGAATACTGAAAAATGACCTGAAATACTCAAACTAAACAATATGCCTATACTTACACCTTTACTGACACCAGATGAACAGCCTACCCACTACTTCAAAAAAGCTCCTGAAAACATATTCACAATCTTTCAAGCAAACAATGAAAGCGCACACACCCACAGACGCATACACACGATGCAATCAGTTTCCCATTTGTGAACAATGTTATCCTAGAAAAAAAGAGAGACTGGCACAGTTGTCAACAGCAGTGTGAAAATGGTCTCAATCACACCTTTGTGTTGTGAAAGGCTTTTAATTAATCCAGTGTGTGATCAGAGCTGACAGACAGATTGACAGACAGACTGACAGAGAGACTGACAGACAGACAGACTGACAGACAGACTGCACGTTAATGGGCTGAACAAACACAAACTGATGCGAGAGGCAGAGGTGAGAAAGAGATGGTGTGTTTTGCTCTGTTGACTGTGACCTTCCCCACCTTCAGCAGGACTGAGCAGATTACAGGGCCACAGAGAACCTAATCAGCAGACTGCAACGCAAACACAGGGAAGGTGCATCGGCCAAAGGTACCATTCAGCTTCAAAAGAGCGGATAAACCACATGATTTCTCATTTCTCATAATGTGCTTTGTGAAATAACAAAACAATGACGTTATATCGTTCTTATTGCACGGCTTTGTTGAATACTTGATTCTTGATTGGTCAATTACAGCATTCTACGGTCTGTTATTTCTGAATAGCAAACCGCTGCTATGAATAACAGGGCGCTGCTATGGAAACAATTCTGAATCTGATCATAGACTCTGCAGGACCTGGATCATATCAGTGGGCAGAAAGAAGTCCGGTAAATGTTCTTGCTTTGATAATCAAATGACCAAACTGGAACGCCTCTCCTAGTTGCTTATCACTACATACTAACTTAAGCGATAAGTGGTAGTGATAATAGTAATATTGTTACCAGTTGTAACATTAGTAACAATTGTGTTTGCACTTTGCAGGTGTGTCAACTGCAAAGCCCGGGCAAGAAGGACACGTGTTAAGAGGTGAATGAGGACAGAAATGTCATCAATATTCCCTAAGAAGTCCCATTCACCTGTCTCACTTCATCATCAATGGAAATGCTCCGTTTACCGTAAATTCCGGACTATAAGCCGCGGCTTTTTTCCCGTTTTTTGGCCTTTTTTGGCCCCTGCGGCTTATATAACGGTGCGGCTTATCTATGGATTTTTTCAAAAAAAAAAAAAAAAATCTCTCTTTTTTAGCACTCTTTCTAACTATAAATCCACTTCTGTTTTAATTTCCTCTCTTGCCCTCTTTTAACAACATAACATAACATAACATAACACAACACAGGTAAGCAGAAAGAAAAAGACGAAGCAATCACCGCCATGAATGAGGAAATGACTCACCTGCTGGAGGCTGGAGATACACGGCTTGGGCTAAACTTTTACTCCGTGAAACACTATCGATTAAGTCCGACATCGCTCAGAGGTTTGAGCAGCTTGAAAACAAGTTTGAAAACGTGCAGAAGTCCATCCACTCAATCACTAAATAAAATAAGGCAACCGTGAACAGAGTTTCTAATGCGGAAAAGCGCATCAGCGCACTGGAGGACAAAAACAACACAGTGAGTCCGAAAGTGGATAAAATGCAAAAACAAATCGAAACCCTGCACACGCAGGTTGATGACTTAATCAGCAGGAGTAAAAGAAATAACATTCGCCTGATCAATGTAAAAGAGGGAGCTGAGATTGGTGACATGGATGCTTTCGTGGCAAAATCCTGTGTTACATCCTGGACCTGAAGGAAGGCGAGAAACCACCAGAGGTGGACAGGGCACACCGGGCGCCTCGGCCACGTCCAGACCCCGGCCTGTCACCGAGGGCCATCTTCATCTGCCTACTCCGCTGGCCCGACCGTCAACTCATCCTCCAGGCTGCGGGGAAGAAGCCCCTCACCTGGGAGGGTACGCGCTTTTTCGTCCGGCAGGACCTCTCCGTGTTGGTGCAACAGAAACGCGCAACATACAACAGCATCATCGAAAAGGTTAAAGTCAATGGATATCGCTTTGGCGTACTGTACCCAGCGAGACTCGTCATAACCATTGATGGACAGCGGCGGAACAAGAGCTCAAAGTGAAACTGCCGAATATCTTTTGAGTTGGACTGGTCAATAGTACTGTGAGTAACTAAAATAAAAAAATAAAAAACGGAATTCTCTCTTCTTTAGCACTCTTTCTAACTATAAATCCACTTCTGTTTTAATTTCCTCTCTTGCCCTCTTTTCACCACACCGCGGACACTGTGTGCACTGTAAAAAAAAACAAAAAATACCATTAAAACACCCGCGGCTTATAGTCCGGTGCGGCTTATATAAGAAAAAAATAGTCAACTTTGAAGGTGCGGCTTATACACCGGTGCGCCTTATAGTCCGGAATTTACGGTACTTTTTTCATAATGGAGCTATATACTGAAATGGCAGCACAGATTTTGAGGCAGGACAAGTCTTCTCTCCCATTTCAAACTATAAGAGATGTCAGACGTCAGACAGTCAGGTCAGGACGATGTCAGACGTCAGACTGGGATACTACTGTTGAGCAGAACGCCTCTTTAATGAGTCATGAGTGATTACACTGTCTGATGAGCACAAACTAAAAGGAAACTTGCTCTGCAAGCACACAAAAGACAGAAGGCACTAACTTATAATAACGTGAGAGAGGGAGGTGGCACCCAGGACACTCCTCCTGAGTACAGTCCTTTACTCAAAGAGTCACAGGGAAGAGAATGGCGTTTGAGCTCGAAACACAATTAGAGAGAACGATTCTTTCCTTGCACACCCTCTTTTTCTCCCCGTCCTCTCCTCTCCTCTCCTCTCCTCTCTTCCAGCAGGAGACAGACAGACAATGATCATCTCACAGCTCCCGCTAAACCACAGGGACCAGATTTCTCACAGACAGCGAGACAGAGGGGAAAAAGGAGAGATAAAGTGGAACTGGAGACAGACAGAGCCAGAGGAGCAGAGTGCGGGACCTGCTGCCAACCTCCATGCTGTCATTAGTGGCTTCTCTTTGGCTTCTGGCCGTGACGGAGAGAAGACCTGACGGAGTGGAACCAGAACTGACACCGTCCCACTCCGACGCTCGGAGAAGCCTCTCCTGCGGTGGCTGGCCGACCTCAAACGCAGATCGCCCCATCTGGCCTCAGGAGCCCGTTTGTGTCGGGGCTGTAATTCTGAAAGCTCAGAGCGGTAAACACAAAAACAGCGAGTGTCCTCTGTGGCGACCACAGCGAGGCGTGGGCCATCTGGACTCGTCTGAACCCTCAGAGCCACAGAACAACAACAATGAGGCCGATGCCGGGCCAGCACACCTCCCTTCACCAGCCAGCTGAGATCCTCTAGGCTATGGAATCACAAACTGGGTTCCAATGGCCCCATTTTCCATGGAAGCTAAAGCCATCACTCTGCTGGTGAGGTCACACCACGTCGGGTCCTCCGTGCCTCCACATGGAAGAGAGGAGAAACCTGGAGGCTCCTTTTCCATTACTGCAGGCTACGGCCTGAGGAACCACACGCTCGGCCCACCTCCAATAAAGTGAAATACAGTAGCTGGAATGAAGTAAGCAATCATCTCTACATTTTACACACACACACACACACACACACACACACACACACACACACACACACACACACACACACACACACACACACACACACACACACACACACACACACACACACACACAGTCTGGAGAGGAGACAACCCACAGAAGAACTCCCACACATCATCAAATGCCAATCTAAGCGTATTTGCGTATTCTCCGCCACTGTTCCTTTTTCCACCAAAGTGACCCACTGTGCTGTTCTTCCCCATCACACTGTTATATTTCCCAATCAGTCGGCTAAAAAGCCTCTCCATCGCAGATACAGACGCGGGTTTAGATGTTTATCCCTTAAGCTACTCTCTCCAAAGGTTTCTTACAACATGTTTATGATGAGATCAGACAACCAACAAGAGTCTGTCTGGAGCTCCAACCCCAATCTACCACACCTCTCCTGCACACACACGCACATCCAGCCACAGACAAACAACTACAGGGTGAAGTATCTAAACATCTTCAAAATACAAGCATTAAATATTCATGATTTATCTGTATTTGTATCCTTATTATGTTCACTCATTACAATTATTATATATCATATTTAATGCATTATTTTTAAGTTTATATTTATAAGTATTTGCTATATCAGATTCTCTGCTGCTCTACCCAGTTTCTGCAGTACATGCATCATTAAAGTGTCATCTGAATCTAAAGAATTCATTTGTTCTCAATGAAGCAAAGTGATCTAAAGCCATGCTGACCCACTCCCCCCATGCAGACAAACCTGAGAGGTGAGCAGAGATGCAGGCAGGCACAGAGAAACACAAACACAGGCTGCTGATGAAAGCTGCCTAAGTGGCCTTTAAAGAGGTCAACAGAGTCAGAGAGAGGAGTGCAAAGTCTGTGACAGACAGGCGAGAGGAGAGAAATGAATAGCTGAATGATATTTACCTTCTCTCCCTGGCTGGGCTGCCTGTATCTCTCTCTCTCTCTCTCTCTCAGCTATAACCCTCTCGCAGTCAGGACGTCCTCTCTACCCTGCTCCTCTACTCCCGCAGCCACATCATACACACTCACACAAACATGCACACAACCACACACACACATTATACCAACAGGCCACTCCCTTGACTTCCCCTCCCTCCCATTCTGTCTCCACGGGGCTCTCACCCTCCACGCCCCCCCTCCCCCCCTCAAAACACACACACACACACACACACACACACACACACACACTTTCCTTAAAGGTTAACGGTTTGCCTGGTTGACACATTAACTCTTGACACACTCTGTCTTTGTTCCGAGTTCTTCTTTCATTTTCCCAGAAGCACGTCAGTATGAACTGGAATATGACTTGATATTTTGCCCTCAAATGACGAAGACTATTAGATTGTTTTTTAGTTTTCAGGCTCCATTAGCGATAAAAGAAAAAAGAAAAAAGAAAGAGAGGAATACTCCTTTTTGGTCCCACTGAAATAGTCTTAGTTCCATACATATAATTAAAGTTTTGTGTAACCCGAACAGTATGGTTTCTCCCAAATGAGCACAAGGAAACTTTCATCTCAGTTATCCGGTCAACTATGTCCATTAAAAACAGTCAATTGATTAAAAACAATAATCACTAATGGGCCTTGGTTTCTGGTAAACGCACAGATGAAGAGTTAAATTCCACAACACTAACCTGCCAACTAAACACACATTGTATCTTCCATCTGAATGTGAGATATAGGTTCTTGTGTTGCATGGAGGTAGTGAACACTAAACAGTAGGGTCACAATCACTGTTGTCGAGTGAAAACCTTGTATCTCTAAAATGTCAACTTTTCAGGACCTCTGTCAAAAGTCTTTGTTTGTAGGATGACGACCACAAAGGATTTCTCTGTTTATCCAATGGGTTTTGAAATGCTTCATAACCCCAAGGTGTCGTAGAACTTTCCTAACCCATAGAGGAGAATCATGGAATTCTTCAGTTGATACGACATGGAAATCGACAAAATTGTTGCAAGGTTTTCACCCGACAATGACAATACGTGAATACCACTGAATTTTGTAACACACCAGTAATTCTTCTTCTAGTGTTTGTTTGGGTTTTTGTTTGGCGGCAGTCTACGTGTATATGCATGTGAGTGTAGTCTGTGTGTGTGTGTGTGTGTGTGTGTGTGTGTGTGTGTGTGTGTGTGTCTGTCTGCTGCAGACTCCCTATCTAGGACCTCCATCTGCCCTGGGACAATTGTACACAACTCAAAGAGATCCGCTGTTGTGATGTGAATGGAAGGAGCCCTGCTGCTGGTGGTTGCTGTTGTTTTTGGCCACGTCCCCGTTCCAGACTAGAATCAGACTAGACTGCTGGGGCACAGCTGGTGGGCTGCCTCTCTGTCTGTCTGACTCTGAACCCCCCCAAACACACACACACACACACACACACACACACACACGCCATCACCACCTGTAGGTCACAGCCCCACCATGTGCACGCTCAGCTGTCTTGCAAGAAGTGAGGTAAAATGGCTCAAGTGCTCGAGCGTCCTGTGACGCCGACATATTGTTGCTTCCTATCCGAGGAGAACACACAGAGACACGCACGCACGCACGCACACACACAC
>NC_139631.1:19890339-19917839 GCF_964638095.1 Poromitra crassiceps | reverse complement strand
GTAATTCTTAAATCAGGAACAGCGTGTGAATGTGCATCTGCATCTCTCCACCTCTTGTCAAAATCAGATCTGTGGTGTGTTGCTAAACTTATTATTTGAACTTATGCTAAACTGTGACCTAACCTCCTGTCATCTCCATTGACTCACCTTGCTGCTCTTGGTCTCGGAGGTGGCGGATGGCCGCTCTGATCATCTTCCTCTCCTCATACTCACTGGCCCCGCGGAGCTGCACACGCAAACACACAACGAGCTCAGTGGGCCCACTACGGGCGAAAAGCACAACTGCACAAGTTAAGTTCTCTATGTACCGTTTTCTCTATGTACCGTATTTAATCATTTCCCTGTGTTTACACTCACCAGTTTTGTGAGCTCATCGATGTCTTGGATGGCTTGCAGTTTCCCTGACAGGACATTTAAGGCGTCACTGGATTCTGACCTGAGAAAGAGACAGATGACCAGTGATGTAGTGTTGAGTAGTGCTAAAACAAAACATGAGAAACTACAACCTCCATTCATTGGTTATCATCATGAGGCAAAAAAGGCAGTACAAGCAAAAATCAATTGAAAAGCATTAACTTTCCTTTCCTTAAAATAGTGTATCATCATATAATGTAGTTTGAAACAGTTAATCAGTTTGAAACTACTTGTATACTTCGGATCTAAATCATATGGATTTTTGATCAACAGCTGGGTAAACTATTCTGCAAATAAAACGGTAGGTTAACTGTGTTTAGGTGGGTTCACCCTCTGCTACATCTATCCCTGATGATGACTGACAGTCAACTTGTGCCCAGACTGACTGGAAATCAAACATGCTGACAGATTATATAAACTACTACAGGCCTCACTGACTCCATGCATGTGATGGGCACAGCAGAGCAGAAACCCAAGATACCACACAGCTTTCTCGGCTGGGAGAAAACCTGCGAGAGAAAACACAACTAAATCCAGCCTGGAAAAAGTGAAAGCATGGCAGAAGTGATGGAGGGGACACACAGTGCCCGATAAAAGTCCCACAGTCTCATCCTCCTTCTTCTTCAGTCTCTCATAAGCTGGCTTCTCTCATATGCTCCTGTGTGTCTCTCCTCCTCATAAGCTGGCTTCTCTCATATGCTCCTGTGTGTCTCTCCTCCTCATAAGCTGGCTTCTCTCATATGCTCATGTGTGTCTCTCCTCCTCATAAGCTGGCTTCTCTCATATGCTCCTGTGTGTCTCTCCTCCTCATAAGCTGGCTTCTCTCATATGCTCCTGTGTGTCTCTCCTCCTCATAAGCTGGCTTCTCTCATATGCTCATGTGTGTCTCTCCTCCTCATAAGCTGGCTTCTCTCATATGCTCCTGTGTGTCTCTCCTCCTCATAAGCTGGCTTCTCTCATATGCTCCTGTGTGTCTCCTCCTCATATGCTGGCTTCTCTTACTCGTATGCTCCTGTGTGTCTCTCCTCCTCATAAGCTTGGTTCTCTTACTCGTATGCTCCTGTGTGTCTCTCCTGCTCATAAGCTGGCTTCTCTCATTATGCTCCTGTGTGTCTCTCCTCCTCATAAGCTGGCTTCTCTCATATGCTCCTGTGTGTCTCTCCTCCTCATAAGCTGGCTTCTCTTACTCATATGCTCCTGTGTGTCTCTCCTCCTCATAAGCTGGCTTCTCTTACTCATATGCTCCTGTGTGTCTCTCCTCCTCATAAGCTGGCTTCTCTCATATGCTCCTGTGTGTCTCTCCTCCTCATAAGCTGGCTTCTCTTACTCGTATGCTCCTGTGTGTCTCTCCTCCTCATAAGCTGGCTTCTCTTACTCATATGCTCCTGTGTGTCTCTCCTCCTCATAAGCTGGCTTCTCTTACTCATATGCTCCTGTGTGTCTCTCCTCCTCATAAGCTGGCTTCTCTCATATGCTCCTGTGTCTCTCTCCTCCTCATAAGCTGGCTTCTCTCATATGCTCCTGTGTGTCTCTCCTCCTCATAAACTGGCTTCTCTCATATGCTCCTGTGTGTCTCTCCTCCTCATAAGCTGGCTTCTCTCATATGTTCCTGTGTGTCTCTCCTCCTCATAAGCTGGCTTCTCTCATATGTTCCTGTGTGTCTCTCCTCCTCATAAGCTGGCTTCTCTCATATGCTCCTGTGTGTCTCTCGTCCTCATAAACTGGCTTCTCTCATATGTTCCTGTGTGTCTCTCCTCCTCATAAGCTGGCTTCTCTCATCTCATATGTTCCTGTGTGTCTCTCCTCCTCATAAACTGGCTTCTCTCATTATGCTCCTGTGTGTCTCTCCTCCTCATAAGCTGGCTTCTCTTACTCGTATGCTCTTGTGTGTCTCTCCTCCGTCTCCCCTTCCTCGCCTCATTGGTATTAAAGGATGTGCGGCACATTGAAGGGGAATATTTCACATTCCACCACTGAGAAGCACGGGCTAATGCAACGTTCAGAAGGCTTGTGTGTGTGTGTGTGTATGTGTGTGTGCCTGCATTTGCTATATACACTTTCTCTAGCAGCTTTAGTGAGGCACCCCCTTTGTTTTTGTAACCCAAGTCATCTTACAGCAGCAGCAAATGGAAGTGATTAGGCCCAGCCACTGGTCTTAATAGGATTCAGCAGAGAGAGAGAGAGAGTTAGAGAGAGAGAGATGGGGGGGGGGTGCATGGTGTCCTGCTCACATCCAGCCGTGTCAACTCTCTCCTCTATCGCAGACCAGATGCTCGGCCGAGCCCCGGCCTTGAAGTGGTGCCAGTCATTCATTAACACGTGTAGCAGGACTTCATCCCTCATCTACACAGCTCAGAGTTATAACACCTGAGAGGACATCTTGACACCATCAATGTTCCTGTCTTATTCTGTTTTTGTGATTTTGTTGTTAAATACACTATGGCTCAGGATAAACATAAATAAAATCATGTTTAAGTGAAAGGGGTATTTGAAGCTCCAGTTCCTCTATGTCTAGTTCAAATGAGGTAAAAGTGGGGAGTGGAGGTTTTCCAGTTCAAATGATGCAACATGGCCTAATTGGAAGGCTTTCAGTAATTCTTTAGTGAAGGGAGCCAATCAGGACCAAGTCCAGTTGTGATGAGTTGACTGGAGTTTGTCTGAAACTGACTGGAAAAAGGATAACATTTTGAAACCGCAACCACCACCCAAACAAAATAAAATTTTAACATCTGGATTAAACTCATAATTATATGTATTTAAAAGTAGGAAAAATTGAATTCCCATAATAGAGCCCTTGTAAACAACAAATAACCATAATATTTACAATAAGACAAAGAGCATGTTGTTTGACAACATGTAGCCTGTTGGTCCTGTTCCTATTCCTAATTAGATTAGAAAAACAATGTGTTTAATGACAAGATGACAATGGTGACTTTATGGCCCTGCTGCTGTCAGTTTTTCCACATACCTCAGCTTGATGACAGGTACTGGGAAGTGTGTTGACAGGTACTGGGGAAGTGTGGTGACAGGTACTGGGAAGTGTGTTGACAGGTACTGGGGAAGTGTGGTGACAGGTACTGGGGAAGTGTGGTGACAGGTACTGGGAAGTGTGATGACAGGTACTGGGGAAGTGTGATGACAGGTACTGGGGAAGTGTGTTGACAGGTATTGGGGAAGTGTGTTGACAGTAGGGCTGTCACTTTTCATTCGAAATTCGAATGCAACTTCGAATGTGGGGGAGGGGTTCGTGTTCGATATGTAAATTGACTGTTCGATTTTTTTTATTTTTTTTTATTTTTTATTTTTTATTATTATTATTATTATTATTATTTTTTTATGAACCAAAATTAACCAACTGCTGCTTGCTGGTAATGTTAATCCCATGTCAGAAAAAGTCTCCATATTTGTCGCGTTAGTCTCTTCTGAGAAAGATTGTCTCCAGGGTCTGAAAAGTTGTCTCGAGTTGGATGCAGCCAAGTTTGTGAGGCAGTGTTGTGACTAACTGGGTTTCCATCCAAATGTATCGCATAATTCAAGCAAATTTGTGAAAATCCGCAAAATAAAATGCGAATTTATGCATGTTTCCATTCAGTTTTGTTTAGCGAGTTTTGGGAGTCGGCAGGTTGAGCAGTAGGTGGCGCTTCTCGGAAAAGTGGAGGGGGAAATGCAAAAGACACCCGAAGAAGAAGGGGGCGCGATGGGATGACGTCATAAGAGCGACATGATACTGTAGCCGAGCGTTATTAGGCTGCGCATAAAAAGCAATAAACGGAGCAACTCCCACTTGAACACTCTCACCATGAGACGCCAGCTTTATTATTCTTCCCGTTCTCTCATCCTCGTACCAAAGAGCGTGGAAGGAAAAGTTCTTTGCTCGTACTCTTCCAGCCTCAAGTTCCCCACAACAACCACCACACACTTCCGTTTCCGGCCTTCAACATAAAAGCCTACAGTGCTGCCTAGAACGTAAACATAAATGATATCGCATAGCACCTTCATAAAAATAGCTTACAATACTAACAACAACTAGTCTACGACAAGATGGAGAGAGTGTTTGCAAACATCGTGGCTTTTGGGAGGACTCTCATAACGGCATTATCAACGTTAGCAATTTACATCAACATCCTGATGCAGAAACGCGAAAGAAGGCATGCAATGATGAGAATAATGTGGGAAGAAGCTGGGGCTGGAGGACCACGTCGCCGCCGTCCGCGTGTCTGGGAACGTAAACGCAGTAAGGAGTTTTGGGAAGTTATCGTCCAGCACCATTTCACACGGTACGTCATCGTTAATTCGCAAAATCTGTTTCCATTGCAAAAGTTCGCATCTTCCTAGTGTCGATACGCTGATAAATCCACCCCCTCCAAGCGTAAAAACTTTTATGCGATATTTCGACCTTTATTCGAATTTCTGGTGTTTCCATTCAAGTTTATATTCGCATTTTGGTTAAATGCGAATATCCAGAGGTGGATGGAAACCCAGTTACTGTGAGCATCCAAGCTAACACGTCGGGCTGATGCCCGGTGGCCTGGACTGATTTTTTTTTTTTTTTTTTTAATTAACCAAAAAACTTCGAATATATTCGAACGAATTTTGGGCAATTAAAGTTCGTTCGAACTTTATTTTGGGAAAAAGTGACAGCCCTAGTTGACAGGTACTGGGGAAGTGTGTTGACAGGTACTGGGGAAGTGTGTTGACAGGTACTGGGGAAGTGTGTTGACAGGTACTGGGAAGTGTGATGACAGGTACTGGGAAGTGTGATGACAGGTACTGGGGAAGTGTGTTGACAGGTACTGGGGAAGTGTGTTGACAGGTACTGGGAAGTGTGATGACACGTACTGGGGAAGTGTGTTGACAGGTACTGGGAAGTGTGATGACAGGTACTGGGAAGTGTGTTGACAGGTACTGGGAAGTGTGTTGACAGGTACTGGGAAGTGTGATGACAGGTACTGGGAAGTGTGTTGACAGGTACTGGGAAGTGTGATGACAGGTACTGGGAAGTGTGTTGACAGGTACTGGGGAAGTGTGTTGACAGGTACTGGGAAGTGTGATGACACGTACTGGGGAAGTGTGTTGACAGGTACTGGGAAGTGTGATGACAGGTACTGGGAAGTGTGTTGACAGGTACTGGGGAAGTGTGATGACAGGTACTGGGGAAGTGTGTTGACAGATACTGGGAAGTGTGATGACAGGTACTGGGAAGTGTGATGACAGGTACTGGGGAAGTGTGTTGACAGGTACTGGGAAGTGTGTTGACAGGTACTGGGGAAGTGTGTTGACAGGTACTGGGAAGTGTGATGACAGGTACTGGGGAAGTGTGATGACAGGTACTGGGGAAGTGTGATGACAGGTACTGGGGAAGTGTGTTGACAGGTACTGGGGAAGTATGTTGACAGGTACTGGGAAGTGTGTTGACAGGTACTGGGAAGTGTGATGACAGGTACTGGGGAAGTGTGTTGACAGGTACTGGGAAGTGTGTTGACAGGTACTGGGAAGTGTGTTGACAGGTACTGGGAAGTGTGTTGACAGGTACTGGGAAGTGTGATGACAGGTACTGGGGAAGTGTGTTGACAGGTACTGGGAAGTGTGTTGACAGGTACTGGGGAATTGTGATGACAGGTACTGGGGAAGTGTGTTGACAGGTACTGGGAAGTGTGATGACAGGTACTGGGAAGTGTGATGACAGGTACTGGGGAAGTGTGTTGACAGGTACTGGGAAGTGTGATGACAGGTACTGGGAAGTGTGATGACAGGTACTGGGGAAGTGTGATGACAGGTACTGGGGAAGTGTGATGACAGGTACTGGGAACTGTGCATTAGTGAACTGGAAAAATGCTAAGAAGGCTCTAAATGGGCCAATAAACAAATAAACAAATCAACTTCGCAAAGCTACATCTGACGTCCTTATCTCATGACCTAACTATGGATTGAAAAGAAAATATCGTTAAGGATGGCAATGTGACTTGAAGACAAAACATTAAAATGCCACAGATTATTTGCACAATTTGAATTAGCTTACATAATGAAAAAATATACTATTTGCTGTGTTTGACGGCTTCTGTCCCTTAAGATTCCCTGATGTGACTTTTCCAGATTTCTCTCTAGAACCTCCTTTTCCACAAGAGAGTTGAGGAATGCTGCATCTGCGTTTGTGTGTGTTGTTTCAGAGTCCCCCAGTTCACCTGGTCTGGGGCAGTTTGTCATCACAGTGGGACAGGTGTGTGTGTGTGTGTGTGTGTGTGTGTGTGTGTGTGTGTGTGTGTGTGTGTGTGTGTGTGTGTGTGTGCGCGTACTGTACATGCGCAGAGTCTCACCTGTGTTGGTTCTCCTTGTCTTCGTGCTGGTTGAGGCGTGTGGGTCTGAACCTCTTGCTGGCCAGCGCGGCCTCCATGTCCTCTATCTCCCTCCTCCTCAGATCGCGGATGGCTGAACGGATCAGTCGTCTCTCGTCCAGGTCCAGGGTTCCATCCAGCTACGCAAACACACAGCACAGACAGACAGAAACAATCAGCACAGAGGAATACCAGGGACACGGGTGCCAGCCAACACAGCGGGACACCACACAGCCAGACATGTTAGATTAGTGAACCCGTCAGCCTTACATCTGCACGTCTGGATGGAATGAACACGCCACAAAAGCATAGTCACGTCCGAACAAACAACCACAACATTAAAAGATTCCATTGCTAAAAAGGTCATGAGGCCTATTTTGAGTGTAAGTACAGAGAGTGGTAAATTAGCAGGGTAGCAGCGCTGCCAAAGCACGTGGGCACTGATGATCACTAAGGCAAAGCAGTGCAGTACAAGTCAAAGGCCTGGATTCCTAGAAACTCCACTCAATCTCCTCACGGGAAACCAGCTGCCCGGCCGCCCTGCCCTCCTCTGCCTGTCCTCGCATGGTAGCCCTCTCTCACCCTCTGTAATTAACCCTGCATAACAAGGCCGTTAAGGTGCGCGTTTACAAGACAGGCCAGACATATGGCCACTCTGCCTGCCCTACCAAACACAGATGGCCATCCAGCCACACATACAGTGCATCTTAAATAGTTCAGGTTTGCTCTGTGATATGTCCTTAATCCACCTTCAGGAGAGCTCCATTTGTGATTTATTTTTGTTTGTGCAGGAATATAAATATGGCGGCACAACCAGAGACATGCTTAACGTGATTTTGACTGCAATATCAGACAGGATCACCTGAGCATGGAGCAGGGGGATGAGAATGAGACATGCGAGCAGGTGTTGCTCAGATACTACGCTCTGACAGTATGTGTCAGCTCTCTAGGTTTACCTATAGCCTGAAGACGTACGAACTGTCTGTATTTGCCTCTGGCTGAACAGTAGCCAGGCTGCTCTGGTTGCACGTTGGCTGAAACCACTTAAAACACTCAGAGCTTAAAAGCCATTTCACCACTTAAGAGTGATTCCATAAGTCACATGTGGTTTCTTTTTTCAAATAGAAGAAGAGTAATTAAGGTGTGTCTGTTTATGTGTGTGTGTGTGTGTGTGTGTTTGTGTGTGAGGGTGTGTGTGTCAAAGCATGTCTGCAGACTGACACACCACCCTGTCAGCCAGATGCTTTCATGTTAGTGACAGCCCTGAGCGTGGGAGGGTACGAGAGGAGGCCATGATGTGGGAGACAGACAGAGCTGTCTTTTGCTCTATATATACTGACAGCAGGAACCTGTCAACACATGCAGAGGCCAGCGGCCCCTTCTCCTCTGGCAGGCTGCACAGATTCACCTAATCTACTTAAAGGTTTATCACTAGTTACACCCTGGACTCCTCCTGGAGGTAGACTGAGAACTTTGTGTGCTAACTGCCTTCTGCGAGGGGGAGAGCTGGATCTGGTCGGGGCGACGCCTTCATGCACCCTCGTGGGCTGGAAGGGGGATGGTGTAACCCCCCACCCAGCGCGCCCAGAGGGGGGCTTCTCATGAGAGAGGGTGAGGGCCCCGTGTGGTTTTGAGGTCTCACTGTGGTTTGGTAAAATATGCAGCCCGAGCTGCACGAGCTCAAGGGGGCTCTCCTTGGTGCTGTAATTTGTGGAAATTCAAAGTGCTGAGCTGACTGAAAAAAAAGAGCGTGGGTAAGAGCGAGGAGAGAGGGTACTCAAAAGGCAAGAAGGAAGGATATGAGCCTGGAGGAGGAGGAGGAGGAGGAGGGAACATACAGCGGCTGGCTGGCAGACAGCGTGATGGGATGACAGGGAGAGGGAAAGGGAGAAAATTTAAAGTCAACGAGATGTGGCCATGATGCCTAAAAATGGGCAGATGAGAGCAGGGAGGCGAAGGGCCAGGCCTCACAGGTCATTCCTCACATTCCTGCTGACTCATGAGGAAAGAGACGCTCGTGAAATCAGCCCCACGAGGCGAGCGAGACCACGCACAGCAGGCGTTTTACGAGAGGGCAGAAGACGAGGAGAGGATATGAAAACGCACTTGCTCATTGCTATCGTGGGTCACTGTCTGCCTTTCTCACACACACACACACACACACACACACACACACACACACAGAGTCAAGGGAGTACTCTGTCACTGCACCGACAAGCTTCCTGCTCCATGGATGTTATGATGTGATTATACATCCAGCATGCTGCCAAGTTTCAGGACCGACTGATTTATTTATTCATTATTGGATGTACCAGTGAAGAGCCCAGAGCCTGGGCTATTAAACTAATGCTTAGCAATTCAAAACGTACATATTAGCATTTTAGGCCTGCATAAGAATGTGCATGAATGCAAACATGCAACTTAAACAGGAAAATCATCAAAAGACCAAAAAAAAAAAAACATGGACTAAGTTGAGAAGAAAACCCAGAGCGGTCTCCCTCTTTCAGAGCATGTGATAGACCGCCCATTACTAACTGTCCAAATCAATTACAGCAACCTTTCCAAACACAAGCACACCAAAGGCAATTACAGGCAGCACCATCACAAGGTGATGAGAAAAGATCAAACACAATCCCTTCTTGTTAACGTCAGCACTCTGACTTGTACTTTATCGGACAAGCAGTGGAGTTGACCAAAAGCCTTGAATAGACCAATCAGTGGACACGGCTTCAAGCCGAGTTAGTTCTGATTGGTTGAGACAACTGGCACAAGGCCAGCGGTTGTAACGGACTTTCCCTTCACCTATTTTGAAAAGAGGAGAGAGAGAGAGAGAGCGAAATAAATGACCAATAACCTCCCTACACACAGGAAGGTCATGAGGGGGCGGAACAAAGCAAATAAAACACACCTTTAACTTGGGCGTCTGCCAAAGAAAACACTAAATAGCCGTTAGAGAACCAGAGACGGAAACACACTCATGTAGACACAGAGTCCATTTGACAAAAGCCCACAGATGAGGAGTGGCCAATACAGAGAGCTAACTATGTCCCAGCCAGGAGTGGAGAGGGAAAAGGTCCAGTTACACAGAGAAAGCACCAATGCCCTTCCTTGTCATTTTTCAAACTTAACTGCAGACGTGTGGGTAACCAACTGTCACTGCGCTCAAACCAACAACACTGTGAGCCAGACGGTAGCCGTTACCCAGACAGACAGCTCTTCTTCTGACAGTACTGGTTGCGCTCGCTCTGCATTTCTATCGCACCTCGCCCTCTTGGATTCCCAGAGAGTGAGGGCTGAGAGGGGAACAAAAAAAGGAAGCGCCGCCAACACACCGCCTCCGTTTGCAAGTGTTGACAGACAGAGGAAGCATGTATGAGTCAGGTGACGAAGATAACAAATAGGTCACACGCATACGTCACAAATATGTGACACCGGAGGAGATGCAGTCATCCAAACATGTCTGAGCTGTCAGCGGCGTGAATCACGTTACAGTCTGTCTGCTGCACTCTGAACACTCACTGGCTGTCAGGCAGGAAGCTGCCGTCACACCTGGCCTCACTCACTTGCTGTCAGACAGGAAGCTGCCGTCACACCTGGCCTCACTCACTGGCTGTCAGGCAGGAAGCTGCCGTCACACCTGGCTCGCTCACTGGCTGTCAGGCAGGAAGCTGCCGTCACACCTGGCCTCGCTCACTGGCTGTCAGGCAGGAAGCTGCCGTCACACCTGGCCTCGCTCACTGGCTGTCAGGCAGGAAGCTGCCGTCACACCTGGCCTCGCTCACTGGCTGTCAGGCAGGAAGCTGCCGTCACACCTGGCCTTGCTCACTGGCTGTCAGGCAGGAAGCTGCCGTCACACCTGGCCTTGCTCACTGGCTGTCAGGCAGGAAGCTGCCGTCACACCTGGCCTCGCTCACTGGCTGTCAGGCAGGAAGCTGCTGTCACACCTGGCCTCGCTCACTGGCTGTCAGGCAGGAAGCTGCCGTCACACCTGGTCTTGCTCACTGGCTGTCAGGCAGGAAGCTGCCGTCACACCTGGCCTCACTCACTGGCTGTCAGGCAGGAAGCTGCCGTCACACCTGGCCTTGCTCACTGGCTGTCAGGCAGGAAGCTGCCGTCACACCTGGCCTCGGTGCAGCCGCCTGACTCAGCCGATGAGGTGCGCCGTTGGGAAAGCGGATGTGAAGGATGGTTAGCCTGATATGCCTGAAGAAGATAGGACAGACACATTCCCATGAAAGCTGCAAGACCATTTGAAGGTGCAGCCAGTGATTTAAAGAGAGAGCGGCACCAACAGAAGTTCAAAATGCTTGATAGTCACGTGACTCACGTAGCTATAGTCAGAGTGCTTTTTACTTTTGGGGGTGCCATTATTGGATAGGACAGTAGACAGACAGGAAAGGTGGGGAGAAGGAGAGGATGACATGTGGCAAAGGTCCATGGGTTGGATTCGACCCCAGGTCGGCTACGCGAAGGAATAAGCCTTAGTGGTACACGCTCCACCAGGTGAGCCACCAGGATGCCCCAGTCAGAGTTATTTAAAGAGAGAGTGCCGCCAGCGGAAGTCCAAAATGCTTGATAGTCACGTGACTCATGTAACTCATGTTTGAATGCATAAAATAAGGCTGATAACTTACAATTTGATTCTTTTAACGTCTTACCCTTTCAAAGAAGTACATCACAAATGGCCCATTCTGCTGCAACTCGACAGCGCTGCTTAATCCAGAACCTTACTAACGGGGACTATTACGAGGTAAAAAAAAACTGGTCCGTTGGAGTGAATGGAGAGGAAGCAACTCTTATATCTCTATGGCTCTGGATGCAGCTATTGTGGTAAGAAACTGTTACAAAGGCACTTTTTCCAAAATATGTTTCCTTCAAAAGCTCTTTGATACAAATCAGGAAACTCATTAGCCGATCTGGCAGGCTATTTTAAAGTTTCATAAGCAGGCCTGCTTGTGAAGGCATGTAGGTGGTTCTGACTCACTTCCTGCCGAGCAGCATTTGCACCAAAGAGCTTTCGAGGGAATCAAAACCTCAAACCTATCCAGAGACGTCCGACTTAAGTAGTTCAATCAATCACTGCCAATTAGAGGGTGTTTAGGGCTGACATATAGCCCATCACGGTAATGTGAACCAGCTGGTCACCGAGGACACCGAGCACCAAGACCCTCTTGTCGCTCATCTGCTACACACAAGCAAAAACACATTTGAATATAGCTTCACTCTTGGGAGCTTAATTTATCTTGCCATGCCAAACATGTAAACAGCCCCAGAAGTGGTAGAATATGTCGAGCATTCAGGGGGTTTGGAGTATTCAAAATGTACTCAGCTGCTATTTTGCTGAGGTTTTGTCATCCACAGTTGAGCTAAACACATGTCAGAGCATAGTGCGTCCTTGACCGACTCATTACTGTAACAACTACTTGTGGGTATAAACAGTGAAACATGATTATGTTAACCCTGTGGAACTGGAAAGAATCAAACCACTCAACTAAATTACTATGCTAGAAAGCCAGTTATACATTATAACAAGTTCCATTTGTTTAGATGTTTCTCCTCTATTCTAATGTATTATTCCAACAATGACTATTATATAGGAATACATACCATTATAGGACCATAACCTCAGAGGATTGACATTTTGTAGCAACTGTAATGTCACACTTCTGATCTTGAAGCTCTGTCCAGACTTGGCCTAGACCGGTCAAGTGCACCCAATTGAGGAAAAAAGACCAACTGGGCCAAGTCTGTGTACTCTAGTCTAGACTGAATAGTAAGGACCATGTTAGTTCACACACTATAATATGTCTTTGTACGCGTGTCTATTTATGTGTGTCTATTGGTCTGTGTATTGAGCGTTAGAAAGGTCAGGTCACTCGGCATCACAGACTGGTGTGTGTGGAAGGAATCCACCTCTCCTCCTCCTCCTCCTCCTCCTCCTCCCATCTGCGAGCACAACAACCCTTCAGGCCCGGTCCCGACCTTTGGACTGACAGGGTTCGTTTCAGTTGCCATTTCTGTACTTACCGCTTTCTACATAGCACTTAGTAAACTATAAGCATGACATGTCTCTGTCATGCACATGCATATGTCCTGACGGAGGATGAAGTATGCATACTAGATGAAGCGTGTGTGTGTGTGTGTGTGAAGGTAATGTATGGGGTCCTATGAGTAATAATTTCCAGAGCGGGCTGGGGTTAGAGTGCAGCCAGGCAGCAGATCGCATCAGTGCTTCAAACTCCCGTGTCAAGCCCACAAGTGAGTTTGCCCTTATAAGGAGACGGGACACTCCTTACAGCAGAGCTGAAGTGGATTACCAGCTGCTACTGAAGAAGCCTGCCTGGTGCAGAAGTCTGCAGCCTGAGACGGACAAGAATTAACAAAATGGGGAGGAGTGAAAGGGCGATAGAATTGATAGATTATACATTACATCAGATGCTGCCTTGCTCTTCTAGAATGACTGCATTGCCCTTATATCACCTCACTCCCTGTGGGCAAAGTCCATCATCAGAGGCAGGTGAAATCATTTCTCAATAGCACAGCCAAATAGAACAATGTGTAGTGTATTATACTGTAGGCCCCCCCCACACACACACACACACACACACACACACACATGCATACTGTAGTGCATACTGTAGGCCTACACACACACACATGTGTAGTGTATACTGTAGGCCTACACACACACACACACACACGTGTAGTGTACACTGTAGGCCTACACACACACACACACACACACACACACACACACACACACACACACACACGTGTAGTCAGTGTACTGTAGGCCTACACACAGATGTAGTGTACACTGTAGGCCTACACACACATGTGGAGTGTATACTGTAGGCCTACACACACATGTGGAGTGTACACTGTAGACACACACACACACACACACACACACACACACACACACACACACACACACACACACACACACACACACACACACACACACAGGTATAGTGTATACTGTAGGCCTACACACACACCACACCCATCTAGCAATGGGAATATAATAAGGCAGGATGCATGACAGCCTTGAAAGGTACAAGACTCCTGCTTTCTTTGAAGGCTTTCAGCAGCCTCTGGGCTGAAAAACTAACCGAAGGAATCAAGCAGATTGAAGGTTGAGTTGCATCGTGCTGTAGCCAGGGTTCCCACACCTTCTGAAACATCAAATCCAAGGACTTTCCAAGGACTTTCCCGGGCCAATTCCCTCACATTCAAGGAGCCAAAAACACGGCATAGTTTGAGACACAGCTCAAGGTTCATTACTGTTACAATACTGACAATTTTTATAATGAGAAGTACAGTAGCAGGCTTTATAGACGCTCACAGACAACAATTAGAAAGAGAGAGAGAGGCTTGAATGTGTGAACACTTCTGTGCTGTGTTACACGTTAAGTAAAAAAATACGAATTAATTTCTATTCTTGCACAAAATATATAAATTAAATTACTTTCAATGGCCTATGTCTATTTATGTCTATTTTCAAAAACTTTCAAGGCCTTGATTCCCCGCCACAAATCCACAGACTTCCAAGGATTTCAAGGACCCGTGGGCGTTACGTATATTAACGCACACTGTGCATCCACTGTCCGTGATGGACGAACAGATGGAGAACCTTAGAGAAGGAGGCATGAAACAACACACAAACAGGGGACAAAACAGAGCTCTGGTGTGTGAATGGGCTCTCCTCCTCACTCAGGCAGGGCGACACGTGTGGGATAGCTTATCCCGAACTAATAACTTGGTATTAGGATGTTACTGTAGGACAGAGGCCCAGAGCAGACCAGAGGCCCAGAGCAGACCTGGGAAAACAGTGTGTGTCCTTTACACTCCAAGGAGCAGGCATAAAGAACAGGACACATATAGGAATGCATGTGGGTCAGAGGGGGGTACGGTGCACAGACAATGTGCTACAGCGCGGTAATGACGCACTGAGGACAGATCCCTCTACTCACGCTACTCACCCGCTACTATCCCAGCTCACGCTCGCACTCTGCACGGTACTGACTCAATGGAGGCTGACGCTAAATGCTATTGCATCAGCGATGTCACAATGTCTCCTTGTGTGTGTGTGTGTGTGTGTGTCCCATTATGATATCACTGATGACATCAGTGTGTGTGTGTGTGTGTGTGTGTGTGCCCCCCTATGACATCACTGATGAGTCTTGTCACAATGCCTCCTTGTGTGTGTGACATCACTGATCACTCTTGTCACAATGCCTCCTTGTGTGTGTGTGTGTGTGTGTGTGTGTGTGTGTGTGTGTGTGTGTGTGTGTGTGTGCGCCCTTATGACATCACTTTTTACATCATCACTGATTACATCATAACTGATGACATCACATCATTAGCTAATTAGCCTAATTAAAAAATCCGGGACCGTCAGGTCACCCGCATGGCTGCCCTTTACACACCCTGATGGTTTCAGCCCGATTGCACGTAAAGCGGCATAGCTGTGGCCGAACAGAGAAGTTGAAACAAAGTCCACACTCAATTTTGATATATAATATATAGATTGCAGTGGACCACAGATGATTGATGAGGTACACTGGCCTGTTCACACACATGGGGTCAACGCTCTCATCTCAACTGTAAGATATGTACTGTTCACTTTCAGCACTGTGGGGGACCTCAAGCACATTTATGATCTTTGTGGCATGGTTACAAATCTACTGTAACTGCGTGAGTCTATCAAAGAGAACTTTAACTTGACCCATTTCTGCTGTTTGTCTCCACACACACAGACTTTGTTTGTCCTGAGCCCGTTTCTCTTCAGGCCTATAAAGAAAGGAAAGATGAAGGTCGGTTACTGCCTGCTCAGGACAATAAGGATGCAGGTCAGTTACTGCCTGTTCAGGACAATAAGGATGCAGGTCAGTTACTGCCTGTTCAGGACGATAGTGTCCCACATTTGAGAGCTGGCCTCCCCAGAGGGTTTCATGTAGGCCAACAGAGGCAGAGCATGCTCTCACTAACTCTTTGAAGGTATCAATTCACTTTCTGACATATCAATGTTCTCCCTTCCAAAAGCAGCAAGTTCTCTGTTCACTTGTTCTTTGTTGTTCAAGGTTTCATTTCATCCATTAAGGTCACCTTATCTACCTAATTACTAGCTTTTTCCATCATAGGCTACACAAGTTCACAACAGATGAAGGGAGCTACAACTTCTACAACAAGTCTACAACATGTTAGCATAGCGGCGTCTTCACTACACACACACAGCAGACCTAAGGTGTCATAACCCAAAGAGCCAATACAGTGTGAGAGAATACAGCAGGAAGCAATGACTTCAGCACTTCAGCTGGCCTGAAAGCAGACCAGGTCACAGAGCAGGAACACCATGCGGCCTCTCCAAATATGGGACATTGCTGCTTGGTTCATGTGGGTCAACCTGAAGCACTGCGTGACTGGTACCCTTCTGGTCTAATGAGGGAAGAACCAGGAGGTGAGAGCGATGTCCCACGGGATGCTTTGGGAGGCTCCAGAGCACGAACACTCTGTTCCACTAACTAAGGCCCAGCGCGTCCAGGCTCCCCACATCCACAGAAACTACAACAGCCCTGAGGCACAGACACACCGCAGAAGAACACACAAAACAAAACTGAACAAATCAGCTGTGTATATCTCAAGCTTTAAGAACACATCAACATCCGCTGGACAATTCCGGGGAGATCTCAGGAAATGGCTCCTTCCTGAGGGATTCAATAGAGGAGGGCTAAAACCACAGACACAGTCATCTGTGTCTGTTCTGACGACACCTCACTACTCATCTCTCCAGAAAACTAGCCTCACAACCCCCCCCCCCACACCCACTGCGTAAGAATACCATGTTGTACCACTACCCACACTGGTGAAACGAGATATGTTTTTCAATCATGTTGTTTTTAATGGTTTGGTTTCAGTATGCGTCTTGGCAGAGCAGCATCTCAACATTTTTGATCATGGCAGAGTTGCAAGCTGGTTTTTGCATGCTGCCTGCAGTGCTTTCCTCCACAAACAGGACCACACCTGGTCAGCATTCCAACGGAAAACCAAAGGCTTCCAACACTGTACTGTAACCATAATAACCCTAAAGAGCTAACAAACGGTACAGATAGGGAAACCCCTATTTGAGCATCGCAAAAGGGGGCTCATTCAAATAGGTTTTAATAGCATCTATTGGTGAGTCACAACTTGCACTTCCCAAGAGGTGCAGTGCAAGTTGTGAATGTTGTAAAGTAGAGAATGTGAATATCAACCAACTACATGTTTTTTAGGAAACTTTTTAAATTATTTAAGTTTCATTACAATGATTTTGCCCAACAATAAGAAAAAAATCAATTAAGTTTACCATTTTCCTATAGGTAGCCTTAGCCCACAGTTATTATAGTGCACTAATATCTAATATCTCTGAACACAGAATCTCCTCTGTAATTTCATAAAGCCTTATCAACATCATGGCTGCTTGCGTAAGGATGCTATATAGACAGAGAGAGTAGTGAGGTAGGAGCTCGTACACATCTGTTAAGCATCCGTCCCCCGAGTCCAAAACACCTGGAAAACTGTCCAAACAGCAGCTGAGAGTGTGGGATGCCAAAAGCAGCAGAGGTCAAAACTCTCAATCCCTAAAGCATGAGATCAAACTGGGATCTCATCTCACTGCCTGCCCATCTCAGAGACGCCGGCCGGGTGGTGCAGCAGCAGGAGGATAAGGAACACCTCTTCAATGCCTTTTCCAGAGTTTTCCATTTGGCGGAGTGTTGTTCTAGACAGATGGGGACCAGTCGCTTTAGCCCTGTCTGCTGGATCACTTAACAGAGAGAGAGAGAAAGACCAGAGCTGCTGTGACAGCAAAGTCTGTCTCATATCTGATGCTTACAAAATTATTTTCACTCCTCGGCTGACGCCTCATTTGTCAAGGCAGCATATACAGTATAGTCTTCCAGGCTGTATTGCATAAGCCACACAAATCATATGATTGAGGTGACTGTTTTACACGAGGAAGCAGCTGTGGTGAGGCGTCTTCTCTGTTTTTTCCAACCCTCTGGTCTCCTCTTCCAGCCTGTAACTCTTTGCCAGGTAGCCAAATGCACCGCAGCATTACATTTCTCATCAGCAGTGTATTTGTGCACTGAGACAAGCAGCAATCGACCTGTTGGAGTGTAAAAAAAACTGTGGCATCGGTGATATTCTATACTGCATTTTCTATTTGATATTCTTATTTGACAAAACAATGCCTTGTATAAATCCCTGGTATTCTCTTTAATTATTAAATACTACAAACCTCCACATTCAAAAGCCACTTTGTACGTTTCCAGAGACATTTGTCAACTTTACAGTATATACTTCAAGTAGATTGTGCTAAAATGCCTCAGAAATTATGTTGCTTTCTCTCAAAGTCATTGTTCAAGGACAACACATTAGTTAATGGCAATAAACCAAAAATAGACTTTGCTGTAGTTTGTGTGTAGACAGTTCCAAAGTTCACTGTTCTCCCCCCCTCAACACTATGGGGCCTAAAATGGCCTGCTATTAATAGGATTATTCAGTAACAGAAGTTTCCTGTTAGTGTTTTATCAAACATGCTACTCCCTCTGTTATCTGCCTGGTGCCTGGCTGTGTATTTGGATATTCAGCTTTGGAGCCTGATGTCTACAAGCAGGCAGTCATAAAGTCACCATGATGGACTGGGCACTGCATCACTGCATAGATAACGTGTAGGCACTGTCAACATCACAGCATAGTGTGTACTGTACTTGTACTTCCTCGTAGGGCTGTCAAGGAATATTCTATATTTGAATATATATTAAAATATTAAGATTAAAAGAATATTTGAATATGAAAATAGTCAATTATTATTATTTTACATTTAACCAGGTAAAACAAAACTGGCCAATAGGGCAACAGAAAAGCATACATAGTTTGCCTGGTCATTTAAACATTACAAAAGTGTAGGCTACTACTGTAATAATGCTGACTGAATAAATATGGAAAGAAATACTATGTTTATGTTGAATACAATTTTGTTATGTTCAAATAAATATACTAGTAAGTAGTTATATAAGCTCTCTGGCTGTATTGGTTTGCCTTGCCATGGACGCAAAAAAAAGGGGAAAAAAGCATTTCAATATATTCGAATTAATATATGTTTTTGAGGGAATATTCTAATATGATTTTGGGCCAATTTTGACAGCCCTACTTTCTCGTCAGCTGGCCAAGAAGGAAATTAGACACTGTCTTGGATGCAATGCTTTCTTTCACACCACATTTTGTCATGATGGATTCCATGACACCTTTGAAACCGAAGGAGATAATCACATGGAGGAAGTGCTTTATGAAAAATGTGAAGGAAGTAAATACCTGTTGAGAATGATCACAGGGCCGGCAGCAGAGTGAATCAGGTGTGCAGTCAGTGTAAACTCTGTACTTGTCGTTTACAACTTGAGCGGTGTTTCTCGCTGCAGGTGGGGGAGACACTTGCAATAAAAACACTCCAGCCACTGAGGTCAAAGGCAATAATGTTGACCAACCGGCAGCACGTTGTTGTGCCGCGCTGTAAACCCGGACTCAGCAGCAGGTGTCATTGATGGACAGAAAGACAAAAAATACCTTGAATCCTGTCTTCTTTTGTGTGTGTGTTCTATGGGTGTGTGTGTGGAAGAGGGGGGAGCTCTAATCGCCGGAAGATCTGTGCTGCATGCAACAGCTTGCATCCAGGACTTCTTAGAAAACGTTCAAGTCAAATTATTCAACTGAAACCTCTTTGTCGAAACAGTAATGGTTTTCATGCCGCTTGACGGGGATCATGTCAAGCCTTGCAATCTCATGTTGTAAATTAACAGACAGGCTGGTCCCAAATCAGTTTGACCTTCATGGTGTGATGAAAACACCTCCCCCCCTCAAAATGTTATCACTTATGATATCACAAAATATGCCTATACCACAGCATCTGAAAATAAACTCAAGACAGCAGTTACTCTGGCATCATTTTCCCGATTTATTCCCCTCCTGATGATGTGGTTGACATTTCGGAGCTGTTCTCAGGGGGGTAAGCAGAACCTGGGGACTCTGATGAGAGCCTAAAAACAAGCCCATTCTTTCTGCCCCACTGTAACCGTTGAGCCCTTGTCAACACACAAAGAGCCCAGAGAACCATAAAGCTGGGGCCCAGGGGGCCCATATATTACCGGACCCGACCTGAACCCACAGAATGGATCTGCTCTATTTTAAACATGTGTGAATGCCTCTTGCTCACCAGGGAGAAAGGACGGTCACACGGCCAGCAAGACTACTTACAAATCATTATGCTAGTCCAGCATGCAAAATCAGCCCAACAGATGTGTCTAGCACAGACATTTCTCCAGAGTCCAAGCAGTCACATCTATTCAAACTTGATCATTTGGACATGCATTGCTTACTAATGTGTAATATTGCAGGAGTTAACATTTCAAGTAACCTTCCAAAGTCAAGCCACCTTCTTATCTAATCAGCATTCTGCCTAAACAATGCCTGTGTGTGACTGAGGGAGGAGTCGGCTTCCCATAGTAGCAAGTGAGAAAACACCTGCAGACCCAGCTCGTCGCGCAGGTTTGACACATCGCTACACAGCAGATCCAGCGGGTGGAATAACTGATAATCATCACACTCATGGCAGAAAATCTGCATTTGTATACATTTTTGAAGTTAAAGTGGTGGGTGGGGAGTTGGGAGGGATTAGGGTTGGATAGGGGTTTGCTCCAACAGACTTCAGTAGCTTCAGAGATCATAAAACATTCTGCGCCATTCATACAGATGACCCGCAACAAACATCCTCTCTCAGCTTGTCTCCAGTCAAATCAACTGTCTGGGACACCAACGGACAACTATGTCTGCATTTAAGTAATTTGTAGCCAAGGAAAAAAAATGCTTTTCCTGGTTGCCATGGAGGGGGCAGCCAGTGCTTTGAATGGAGGAGTATTCATGGGATTAGTGGCATTGCAGAGATGACCATTTGACCTTCTGCCTGTTTAGTTCATTACATACAACACAAGGGTTTGTGTACGTTATTATCCAACAGTTTTATAGCAACCACTCCACCCTTCTTTCTTACCTACCTTGCATACAGGCATCTACAAACTTTACTGCAAACTTGCTCGATCACCTTTTTTTTTAACTAGTTTCCTGAGTTTCGACAATTAATGATTCGTTCACAAACTGCTACCATGTGCAGTGTTCATAATAAGGCCCGTCTTAGCGTTGTAGCTCAGCAGTTGCTAAATTTGGACAGTGCATCAGAGTATCAGATCTTATAGAAAAACACATAAGGTGCCGTTCATCTCTGTGCCAGGCAAGCACAACTTTAAATTCCACCGTGGCCTCATATATCAACGATTCCTCTGGAGCAATAAGCGGAAACAGGGTCTGTTTCTTTTGAAGTCGACTCCAGTATGGAAAAAGGCGACACTCGAGTCACCGCAAACATCATCACTGAATATGTGGGATCTTGGTGACCCTGCTTGGTGGTCACGTTTGAGAGAAGGAAGTTGAGGGGGAAACACTCCGCTCGGCCTCCATCAGTTCAATAAATACACCGCTAAGAATCAGAATCAGAAAGACTTTAATGATCCCCGGGGGGAAATTGGGAGGAGGAAGAGCATAAGGAGGGAGAGCATTTCACAGCTCGTGTCGACCATAGACTGTATGAAGAGATGGACGGAGTGAGTGTCCCCATTAGTTTGTGATCTTCTGTTTTGAAGCCTCTAGTTTGGCTTTTTGGCCGCTGCCATCTTGGTTCTCGGCTTCTCGCACAGCTCACGCAAAACCAGGGGTTTCCCACAGAGCCACAGCGTTGCCTGCTATTGGTCCGTGATCAGTGAGCTGCGCGATCACTGGACGGACAACCTGTCAATCATGCCCAAAACATACTTTTTTAATCCTCTATTTTACTCTCAACAGGCGAGTTATATAACCCCCCCCCCTCCGTACAGTTGTCATGAAAGGTGAAATTAGCTATACAGAGCAAGACCATTTTTTTAACCAGGCTGTAAACATGTTTATGCTGTAAACTCAGGCGTTTTAACATGGGGATGAAAGGGGACTGACTCGCCTTTGCAGCCAGCCTCAAGTGGCCATTCGAGGAACTGCACTTCCGCATTGGCCTCAATGCGACCAAGAAAGCCTGCCCCTTCAGTACCGACTGGTTCATGAAGATCGCCGAAGACAAACCCAGTGAACTCCACTGCCCGCATGTGCATTTGATACCGACCATTTATTCTGTTGCTTTAGCTCTCTTGATAATGCCTGCATGTTACAGCAAGCTCTTACAGGGTTCAGGCTGCATAACAATGTGGTGTGGTCTACCACCTAATGCGGCTGTCGCAGAAACAACGCAATATGAAATATAACCGGAATAAAAGGCAGTTAATGGAAGTCTTCTGACACTGATGGCATATGCTCATCTGTCACTCTGCGGCTCTAGTCAATGAAATACAGAAGAAATTCATAATATTAAAAAAGGAAACAAGCTAAAGATGTCCCTATTCTTTGCTTTCACTTGATGTCACAGATCCCCTATGCAAATATGTTGTGCTCACCATGTTAATCCTTCCTAGTAACCACTCTGTTTACCGTAATTCAAAATCTTTGAGAATTAATACTTTTATAAGCACTATGGATATATATTTTTTATCTTGCCTGCAAAATATCCACTATTTCCTTGTCTGTTTTTTACTGATTGATTGATTAATTGATTGATTGATTGATTGATTGATTGATTGATTAGGCTAATATCTGTATTCTTAATTTACAGTATATAAACTCATAATGGTGAGCACAGAACTGATCAAAGCAACCAATAACCAACTCTGGTTTGATCATTATATTCATTATCCTGAAACTATTAACGGAAAATATTTTCCAGTGGTAGTCCTGTTCTCACACTATTATAATCTCACTTGTGGTAAAAGTTTGCCTTTCCAGGGATTTATGAGAAGAAGAAACTATAGCTCTGGCCAGACGATTCAAAACTTTGGATAAAAGATGGATTGGCAATGATTAAGACATTTTAAATGGCATAAGCCAGGTCAACAAAACATTATACTTGACCCCGCCTAGAGCCAAGATAAACAGCCTTTCCTTGTCAGGTTTACCAATCTTTAAGAAATGGAAATCAAAATGTTATTCTTAGATGGCCTTTTCTCAGCACACTCATTCTTGGGAAAGCAAATGGTGAGGATAATGTGTTGAGAAGTCAAGCAACAAATGGAGAACTTTGGTCCAATATGACAGGCGATCAACAAGACCTCTAAATACACCACTGTATTTACTGATCCCACGTCTAAAGGTTCACACCACTGACTGTACAGCTCTGCACACCTCCAACCATGCCACAAAAGTTGCATTACTGCCTTTAGCAGGAGAAGGTGGCATAAGAGACATAAGCGCTACATTCATAATAGCACTAGCTACTGAAGTGTTCATTTTAGCTTTTTTAGCAACACAAATTGCACATTCATTATATCATTACAGAATTAAAGTGGGCCAGAAAAGACGCTCCTCCTCATGTATGGGTGTGTGTATTTGCATGAGTGATTCAGACAAGCCCAGTGTGCAGTCTACCATGTCTAACCTATGACTGTCTCTTTATAAATGTGTCTGTCTGACAGGAACAAGACGTATGACAGGCAGACTAATGTTTCACATTGTTTTCCAACAATTAAGTCATTAATTTCTCTGTCACCCAGAAAGTCTAAGAGTTTATAGCCTATGATATGTGTTGTTCACTGTGTCAACACTTTGCTGATCACACTTGTGACATCATGTCTACTCCAGTAAGGGCTAAGGTGAATTATGAGAACGAGTGAATCACCCACATGTGAAAGGATTATTACAGCCTTCCACTGTTACACTATTAGAGATGGTTGCTGCTGTGTATCATGATGAGGGATCACCACTGAACATCCGTGAATCTGGAGTCAGGTGTCACTTCTCTCTTAACAAGTAAACAACTCATATTACGAAGATTCTCTAAATGTCAATTTTCAGTAGTGACACACTGCAGATGCACTGCCGAACTCATAATGCACACAGTTTGTCTTGCAATAGACGCACAGAAAAACAAGAATATGTCTGCAGCCCACCTATCACCTGTCAGGATTAGCCAACCCTCACTCCATTTTAAGTTAAGTTAAGTTAAGTGTGAACTTAACTTAACTTTGTCTTGCAATAGACGCACAGAAAAACAAGAATATGTCTGCAGCCCACCTATCACCTGTCAGGATTAGCCAACCCTCACTCCATTTTAACGGTCATGTAGGTATGTATGCAATATGTAGCCTACATGTAGGCCTATGTATGCATGTATGAGAGATAGGGCACTCCAAATACATAGAGCATGCCATCCTAAGAGTAATTACCATATGTCAATGAATGATTGTTGAATCAGCAGTTTGTCTATTACTTACAGTTAGATGGTAAACACACAAGTTGAGCAAACTATGACCTCCTGTCAGTGATAATCATAAGGAAACCATCTACCAATTTAAACAAAAATCTACATAAAAAGCATGGATTTATGTGTTTTTTTTAATATCCTAATATAGCTTACATCAGTTTGATACCACTTCCGGCTACTCTCTGTATGCAAATAGAATAAGGATGGCAATCTGAAGTGATTGAGGCGGGTGTAACCGCCTCACTTCATGATTACAGTGCATGGCAAAATAACTAAAACGACTCTCCCCCCTAGTATTATAATAACACCACAGTGGACCATGCACTGACTTCACTTCAGCAGCATCCCATTCATCTACTCACCAAGGCTCGGAGAGTGGACTCATCCAGAGTGGAATAACTCTCAAGAGACATTTCAATCTCTCTTGTCAGACACAGGTGAGACGAGGAGGTCGAGGTGATCAGTCCTGATGCGATTTGGTTCCGCCGGGTCAACGTGTAGCCTACCACCTGCGCGGCCGCTAGTAGTAACTGTTTTTGTTGTGGCTTTTTTCTTTCTCTTTGCAGTATCACAATCCGCAGAATAGTTAACGCCAGCGACTTATTTTTGAATAATTACGGTAAATAAAATAGTGTCCCGCTTATGGGAAGCATATTTCGATCCTCTTTTGTCGTCTGTTGAATGAAAGCTGAAACAGGCCCACACAGCCAAGGAGAGGGTGCCAGCTTTTGAACGGAGTTCCCACTGAAAGTAGTCAGCCCGCCCCTCTCTCTGGCTTCTCCCCAATGCTCATTCAAAGCGCAGCGCTAGGTGGGCGGGGGTAAAACAGATGTATGGGGGTGATTAATGCCACTGAGGAGAAGCTGTTCATTTGGAAATCAATTTGAGTTTAACATCTTGCCATTTTAACACATTTTCTCTCTCTCTCAATTACGTTAGGCCAAAAATGACCGACTAGTCTCTCTGCAACACTGTTCAAAATGAATAGCCTACAAACCCTACATAATTTATGTTGACATTTTACAATTTAACTTTGATCCACATATGACATTTAAGAAGTTACGTATTTAAAAAAATATTTGTACCTATTATTCTCCCATAGATAGTGCTACATTGCCACAAATCAAATGCATCAAACTAGTGGGGATGTCGCTGAAGCTTCTCCTGTGTGGCATGAATCACTCCTCACAGAGCTGCACCAGATGAACACAAGCTTGGAATGGTTCATTACAATGAAGTGACTATTGCAAATAATGGAAGTGGCAAACGGAGATAATTTTTATTACCTTTACTTCTTAGCAAGGTTTCAGTATCATGACTGGCAAATCGAGGTGGGATGTTTTGGAGGTTTCAAATAATTCAAACATACAACATTGATATAATAAATACTGTCATTGCACTTTTTCAGTAAAAATATTTAATATACACATAGACAAGACAAAGAATCTCAAGAGTTAAAATCCTACACCAGGGATAGGCAACCGTGTGCCATGGAGGGCCGAGACTGAGCATCCAGCCAGGTCCAGTTCCAAGTTGGGAAATTGTTTCAATTGCCACATGACCTTGCAGTAAAATCGCCAGTGCATGAGAATTGTTTCAATTGTTGGCTCTAAAATAAAGAGCTTGGTCTTATACCTGCTCTATTTGTAAAGCGCCTTCTGATAACTCTTGTTATGATTTGGCGCTATATAAATATAAAATTGATTGAGTACATTCAAACCAAACCCTAAAGGTGACTATTGATTAGCACTCCCTTCACCCAGAGAGGAAGAATGGATCAGTGAAATCAAATTACCTACTAGTCTTTGGTTGGAATGAAAACCACATGGTTGCCTATCCCTGTCCAGTTTAGCATTTCCAAAAGTAATCATGATACACATACATATGGACATACAATATATCTTATCAATTAACTCAGGGCTTCTATTTGGGATAGAAGTACACATAGATAAATTTAAAAAATATTAATTGCAGACATTGCATTTCGAACATGTAATGTAATTTTTTTGTTGAATTTGCAATTGCTGTAAAGGCTTATTGATTTTGTTTTTATTATTCTTGTTTTTGTTTTATTTTTATCTTTACGTTACCTTTAAGTTCGAAATAAAAAATTATCAATCACACATATAGCATCTATATCATTGAATAGAAAAATACAATAAAATCAGAGTATCACTCAAAGGATTAAAGACAATACAGGACAGGATGTTTGATGTTTTGCTGGACCCAGAACGGGCGGCCTAGAAGAGTCTCTGGGTCTTACTGACTGACTCCCCATAACTGCGCAAACACACTGGATCTTAAATCGCTGCCGTGTGTAAATTCAGCTCGAGCAAGAGCCTGGCCATTCACCCCAGAAGTTGTCAGTTTTGCGCCACGCAGGTCACAACTTGTACCGACTTCTTGCCTGGCTTCACACAATCGCTTGCAGCTCGCGCAAAAAAATAGACCAGACGCAGAAATTATCGCTGCAGGCCGTGCCGCTATGACAGTATAATCTGTTAACAAGGGCGCAGAAATGAAACTGCCTGCGCTTCCAGACGCTTTGCGTCACTTCAGTGTCCGGTGTGTTTGCACCATAAATGAAACACGCATGCGTGAGTGTTGAACAGCAGCGGGCAGCAGCATTGTTGTGCATGAACTGGGGTCGATGTTAGAATGCATCGGGCAGAGGGACAAAAGGAGTGATGATTGAAAGGGCGTCCAGGTAGTGTAGCTGTAGATTCCCTGCCTACCAACATGAGGGTCGTAGGTTCACGCCCACGTGCTACCTCCGGCTTGGTCGGGCGTCCATGCAGGCACGATTGGCTGTGTCTGCGGGTGGGAAGCTGGATTGAAGCTGTGTCCTGGTCGCTGCACTAGCGCCTCCTCTAGTCGGTCGGGGCGACTGTTCGGGGCGGAAGGGAACTGGTGGGAATAGTGTGATCCTCCCACATGCCATGTCCTGCCGGTGAAGCTCCCCGCTGTCGGGTGAAAAGAAGCGGCTGGCAACTGCATGTGTCGGAGGAAACATGGTGCTAGTCTACGGCTCTCCCCAGGTTGGCAGAGGGGGTGGTGGAGCAGCGACCGGGGCAGCAGGGGGAAATTGGCCAAGTACAATTGGGGAGAAAATTGGGGTCAGAAAAAAGAAAAGAAAAAATAGTGATGATTGGTTGGGTTTAGGGGTTGCATGGGTAGTGATGATTGGTTGGGGTTAGGGTCAGAGGTGGTTAGGTCCCTCTGTATAATTAACAGGCTGGCCAGCTCGAGCTTCCGTGGCTGGTGTGTGCCCAGCTGGGAAATGGTTGCCCATAAATGTTGATTTTTTTTTTTTTTTTTTCTAAAGC